>NW_010126611.1:35247-35874 GCF_000699245.1 Pterocles gutturalis
CTCTCTATATTGTAAAACCTCCATTGTACTTCACCACCATTATGGTGAGAGAGTCTTTGATACGAGGTATAATCTAAAAAACTGTTATAATATCTAAATTACCTGTTTTGTACTGATAGTGTCATAAGGGAGAGTGTGTTTTATGAGAGTGAACATCAGTGAGGATATTATTTTCTTGGAAGGACACAGAAGGGATTCATCTTGATTTTAAACACCGAAGTCTCTTACAGCAAGGAGATATTTTTGAATTGTTGCCTCTCCTACCCTTGCCTTGTGAGGCTGTGGTCTGCCACCAAACCCCCAGACCCTGTGCATGGGCCATGGTTAGGAGCAGGATCCCCAGGGAGGTCACTGCACCACCTCCTGCACCAGCGTGGGAGGAGAAATGTTCTGTGCCTGGTTCCTAAAGGGCTAAATGTTGTCCTACTGTAGCTGAATGAATTTTTAGACATTGAAATTTAATTTGTGTCAAAGTTGGATTAACTGCCATGGAAACTGTATTTAAGCCACTCTTAAAAGAAAAAAAAATAAGAAGAAAAAATAAACCCTATGTTCTACATGTTGAGGTTCTTTTAGTGCCTGAACGAATGAGCTCTGCAGCTAATTCAATTGAAGCCGGCCCTGCGC
>NW_010126611.1:35920-37496 GCF_000699245.1 Pterocles gutturalis
CCCGGGCTGCCTCCTCTGCCCCGGCAACTTCCATCCGGGGTTTGGGGTTTTCTCCTCGGATTAAATGTTCGGGCAGTGGTCACCAGATGGCAGTGTTATATCACCAGCCCCTTTCCCCCACGAGCATTCCCTCCCCTCCCCTTAAATCACAGAGGAAAAATGGGCTGAAGCAGCCCACGGCTGGAGCCCGGAGCAGTGGTTCAGGCTGCCCCCGGGTCACGGTGGGTCTGGCTTGCTAGGACCAGGCTCAGCAACAGCATCCTGGTGTGTCCTTCTGGCCTCCTATGGCACAACTATATTAAAAGAGATGCTATGTGGCCCAGACTGCAGTTCCTAAACTCGGGACTTCCCGCTGACTGTCTTACCTGCAGTGAAGGCTATTGCTTCGGGGAAAACAAACAAACAAACAAACTGCGGTTTTGTGGGTTTATATATATATAAAAATCCAGATGCAGTTAGTCTCACAGCTGCGCTAGAGGGGAGTCAGGTTTTCCAAGGCTGAGCAATTGCTGCTTTCACTAGACTTGACGGGAATGTGCTGCTAAATATCAGAAAGAGACTAAATAATTTATTCTAGCTTGATTTATTTACAGTATATATTACTTCTGCAGAACATAACTTTCTGCAGACGCCTGTACACCTGAATTGTGGATGACCTAAGGAACCACACACTTGATTATCTCGCCAGCTGTCTGCTCAGACCCCAGTCCCAATGTTCTTCAGGTCCAAGCTTCTTACAATGGACTTTTTTCTTTTCCAGTAGGCTGTGTGTTTAAATTCCTCAATAAATAAAAATGTACGTAGTTTAGATGTCCATAAACATTGGGTGAGTCACACACAGTGTCTGAGATGATACTGCAGTATCCTCTGGGGCCACGTTGCAGCACAAAGTATGTGCTCTCCACTGTTAGACACGTGGCCACAACCTGCAGGTAGTTTGTAATCCCTCCCTGTCCGCTTTTGCTTCAGTGCAGTTGCAAGAGTCTGTAAGCAGTCACCAAGGTTCTTTCTGACAAATACAGATCAGATCTAAAATCCTCTGTTAATTCACTTGAATCATAGAATCATAGAATGGTTTGGACTGGAAAGGACCTTAAAGATCATCAAGTTCCAACCCCCCGCCATGGGCAGGGACACCTCCCACTAGCCCAGGTTGCCCAAAGCCGCATCCAGCCTGGCCTTAAACCCCTCCAGGGATGGGGCATCCACAGCTTCTCTGGGAAACCTGGGCCACTGCCTCACCACCCTCACAGGGAAACATTTCTTCCTAATATCTAATCTAAGTCTGCCCTCTTTCAGCTTAAACAGTTACCCCTTGTCCTCTCACTCCACTCCATGATGCAGTCCCTCCCCATCTCTCCTGTAGCCCCCTTTCAGCACTGGAAGCTGCTCTAAGGTCTCCCCGGAGCCTTCTCTTCTCCAGGCTGAACACCCCCAACTCTCTCAGCCTGTCCTCAGAGGGGAGGTGCTCCAGCCCTCTGATTAATTTCGTGGCGCTCCTCTGGACTCTCTCCAACAGGTCCAGGTCTTTTAGATTGGGGGCCCCGCAGCTGAACACAGCACTGCAGGTGGGGTC
>NW_010126612.1:0-4511 GCF_000699245.1 Pterocles gutturalis
TGCTGCTTCTACCCTCCAACCCTATAGGGAGCAGGGGACTCGAGGGAGGGGAGCAGACCTCACACCACCTTGTTCCTAGTCGGGGAGGGATTGGGACTGGCCCCACCAAAAGCACTGGGAGGACAGCGTGGCTCACGATTTAAGCCCCGTGTAAATATCAGACACAACATGGCGGCCGGGCCGTGACTGAAAAAAAACAGCAGAACCTCGCCCTTGTAGCTGGGTTTTCCCCCTACATGCAGCCAGTGTTCAGTGTCTTGAATCTGGTGTCTAAACCCTTGAATTTAGCGATTTCAACAGTAGATGAAAATTGCGATCGCCAGAGAGGGCCTAGCGGGGAGATTTTGTGGAGGGTTGGTTTTTTGGGGGTAGTTTAGAGGAATGAAAATAAGGTTAAGTTTATAGCACACAAATTGTCCACTTCTGAAGGGCTAAATAAAAGGACTTCTAAGTATCAGTTAAGGCTACTTTCCCAGTGCGGTCCCTGTGAGATATTAATTTGGGGGGGGGTGTGCACCCTTATAGAAAAGCTTGTGGGTGAAAGGTGATCATCTGCTCCGGATAGAGAAGCCTGTGTGGTGGTGATGGGGGTTGTTTTGCTCTGCCTGATTAGGGAAAATTTTGTGGGTTTGGGGTAATCTGTTTGGATTTTAGGTGGTCTGTGCCCTGAGTAATGGTAGTGTTGTGTGCGTATTTCAGTTTATTTTGGCTAGAGAAGTTTATTCGTTGAGGATAGGGAAGAAGAAAATTCTCCCTGACGTACAAACTGCAGCCGCCTGTAGGATCCTAACATGGCGTCTGAAAGGCACATGATATAAAAAGAAGGAAAGGAGGCTCCCTCTGGGCCCAACCCAGGCAGTTGCTGACATCAGTCAGCCACAGCACATGGATAGGGGGTTTACAGCTCCTTTTTAACAAGAGCATTTTGTAAGAAAAGGGTTCTTCTTTCAGTGCCCCCCACCCCTCTCTTGGTGCCAATCACCCCTCCCCCGTCGTTTCCCTTGCTCCCTCTGATCTCAAGTGTTCAAAGGCTTTTTTTCCTTTGGCTTTAAATCGTGGTTTATAATGGTGAGAATTGTATTATCTAATGATGGGGAGGGAAGGATCTCTTAAGTTATTTAATCTGTCTTTCTATCAATGCAGGATGACTTTTTAGTGTTCCACAGACCTCTTCCAGTCTAGTCTTAAAAGCTGCCACTGGCTGAGTTTTGCTGTTCCTTGGGGAGGTGACCTCATAATCTCATAGATCTCACCATTATATCTCCTAAAGGGCAGTGGATGTGTATAAAATGATTTGTGATAAATATCAATGCTGTCATTTTTTTTTAATTTCTGGGTAATTTAGAGCCTGCCCTGAAGTGTGTTTTTTTTTTTAAAGATGTCTTAAATCTTGTATCAATGGTTAGTTTTGCCTAGTTACTGTTTGTGACTGGTTTGTTCAAGGCAAGTTTTTAGTTGTTTCTTGGAAAGTGATCTCCTTTACTAAGCCACTTTTAAAAAGTGTTGCCTGGAGACAGCTTGTTTAGTGTAAAACTTGAGTGGTCTGCCTTAAATTTAATAAATGGTTCTGAAATGTGTGACTGGTATTATAAAATTTGTAAATAAAAAGTGTGAAATATGTATTTGTCTTTTTATTTACCGTTGTATAGTGCAGAATTTGTTTCCAAGACCCATTTTGTATACGAAGTTGTTTTTTTTTAAACAAATTTTTGCACAAGTTTGTGATTTGGGGTTCAATTGCCAGATATTATTTTAAACTTGAAATCTTTTAGGAAACTAATAAAAAAGAGCCACACATTTCCAACAATAGCTTTCCTACGTTATTTGAAAGAACAGTGGGAATTCTGTATGAAGTCTTTAATATTATGGTGATGAGCTCAGAGTTAGCGTTCTGCGTTCTGGTGATTGTGCGGCACCTCCCTGGCTTTTGGTTAGTGTCATATGGGCATCTTTCTTGTTAGGGGAAGCTGTATAGACTGCCTGAAAACAAAATGCATTCAAGTCTGGGGTTCCCTTTTGTGGTTGTTGGAATATGTGCTAGATGCCTGGGCATAATAAACATTTCCGGAAGAGAAGACTTAAATATTCCAACCTTGTTTAAATCATGGTTCTTCGAATGTGACACCTGTGTAGCTTACATTTGAAGCAGGGTATGCTGCTAAGCTTCTAATTCTGTGCCACAGTTTGAAGTTGGCTGCTTTACTAGATTACGGTGCTTCCATGTGTGATTACTTTTAACAGTCTGATACATAATGAAAGTGACAGTTAAACTTGTTACAGTGCTTTGCTACTAAATGATTCCCCAGCGTCTCAAACTTGAAGCTTAGCTGAGTGTAGTGAGCTGTTTCCATTCCTTGGTGAAATGGAATAATATAACATACTAATGTCAGTAGCTCTTGGGCATAGGTACTTCTGAGACAGCTCTTTGTTTCCCTAACAGCTGACTTCAGAAGTCAGAAATGGTGCACTGTCTTTTTTTTTTTTTTTTTTGTAAAGGCAGGCATTCAGAACTTAGTGTTTTAATGTGTTATTGTGCAAACTGCTTTAAAGAAGAAACCAATATTCTACAGACATTTTAATACTAAGTAGCTGTAAACCCACAGTCTTTGATTTCTGAGACTAGAGAGGTGCTTTTATTCTAACACTGTTGCATATTAGCTTGTTTATGGCTCAGTATTACATCATAGTGTAAGATAGGCTTTTAATTTGCTGCAGTTAGTTTTAGCTAACTTAACTGTGTTTTTATGTACAAGATACACCATCTATGTGTTTTTACTTTTTTCAGTATGCTCAAAGGCAGTGACCCCCTCCCACCCCCAACTAACAAGAATCTCTTCCCTCTTCAATATTAAGTTTCAGTTCATGGTAAATGAATACACATTTAAGGGTGAGGAAGCATTGTCATTTACCCATATAAAAGTATTGTTGACTTGGTGCCCTTCTGTGAACCACCTTAAAGGGGAAAGAATTAAATCTAAAATCGTAAAGGAAGAGCACTTCCACACAATGGGGCTGTGAAGTGAGGTGTCGTTAATTAACCTGCTAGCCTATCCTGTTTAAAATGAGCAGTGAGTGAAGTTGTTCTGGTTTTATCCTGAGTTTACCGGATGGTGAATGGGACTTACGCCTTTTCTAAGGGGATCATGGTCAACACACAGCTTGTGGTGTTGTGTTCCATGTTGTCCTCTTCAACAAGTCTGTGTACTTGGCTGATGTTTTCTGGAATTTTGCTGTGCCTTCTGCTTTGTGAAAGCCAGTGGTGGGCATTAAGATCACCTGGATGTGGGCCAGTAGTTCTTTCTGTACATTAGAAGTTGCTGTAGTGGTCCAGCATCACCACGTTTCTATCGCACAAACTTGCTACAAGTTTTGAAAATGGATTTTTAAAAAAACCTACCAAAACCAAAAAACAAACGACAAAAAACAAGCCTCCTCTTGTAGCAAAGATGTGTCCAGAGTTTGAAGACTTCCTTCGGTGAAAATCGTGGTTGCAGTTCCTGAGCTTGTCTGTGCGTTTACCAGCTCCACTAGAGGATTGAGTTTTGTCTGGATTTTGAACTTTGTTCTGACTGTGCATTTTTGCATGCACTCTGGAAATCTGAACTGTCACTATCTACAAGTGCCAAGAGAGAATGGGACTCCTTGCTCCGTCTATTTGGATTACAATGAAATAGTTGTGACCTGTTCTGCCTGTAGTTTATGAAAAGACTGATACTCAACATATAATCTACAGCTACAGAAGTTCACTGATTTGGGCTATTTGCCAGAAGTCTGTTTTGTGTTCTGTGAAATTCAGGAAAACAAGCATTCAGGAGATCTGAATCATAAACTATTTTTCAGAAGTTCCTTGAAGTGCTGATTTAAAGTTACTTTCTCAAGTGGGTTTTGAAAGGTTGCACTCAGTACAATAGCGGCAATACTGTCTTGTGGGCTTCTTTTTTCTTCTTTTTTTTTTCCCCTTTTTCAAAGCTTTGATACTCAAGCAAAATAACCTGAGGTGTTCCTTTTTTTGTGCGATAGACCCACTGCGTTATACTTTGAACTGTTGATTTTCCAGATTAAGTTTTTGTATAAACAAAAAATCCCAAGCCAAAACCCTTGGTGTTTATAGTGGTAACCAAAAGGAGAGGTCTGTATTTCTGGGATTGGTAATCCCTTTATTTAAAAAGCTTAAAATATGTTTTTGTTGTACTAAACTTCTCAGTTTCTTCTTATTACTCCAGGCTCCTGCATCAGAGAAGCTCCCTGTTATGTACCTTATGGATTCCATTGTCAAGAATGTGGGAAGAGAGTATCTTACTGCATTTACTAAAAACCTAGTTGCAACATTTATTTGTGTATTTGAAAAGGTATATACACTTTAAGAAAAGTTCTGTATTCTAAGCAAAATTGTTCCTGGTAAAATAAATACATGCTTTCAGGTGTGGGTTTTCTTGGGTGGTGAACTATACAAATTTATTGTTTTTTATAAATCTCAGTACTGTATCTATATGGTGAAAGATTATTCCTGC
>NW_010126612.1:4542-20339 GCF_000699245.1 Pterocles gutturalis
TACCAAGCATGTAAGTTACATGTTAGCTGGAAGGTGCAAAGCCTTAATTTAATTTAATTTGATTCATAAATGTCTGTAATTTTCCTATCCAGGCAAGATTTTGCTAACAACATTTTGGTTACTGATTGCTTACCTGGATGGACTTTTTGTAATGTATAGACCAATTAATTATGAATTGTTGGTTTATTTTTAGGATAGTAAATAGTCTTTGTGCCAACAATAGACTGAGAATCAGGCTCTTGGGGATTTCTCAGGGCATCTCTGTCCTGTAGTTAGTTTTGTCCGATTTACTTAATTCATGATGTGCAAAATGAGTACTTAAACTCTGAAGAGAGTAGCACTGACACCTGATTCTCTCCTGGTGGTCTGTGATGTGAAAAATAAAAAAATGCTGGGCGGGGAAAAGGTCTTAAAATGTATGGCTATAGTACATTACAAATATGTGTTTTGATTTAATTCAGCATTGAAAACTGCTGCCATATCCTTTAATTTTTGCTCTTAATCTTTAAATCTAGTGAAGTAATTTGAAAAATAAGCACAAAGTCCAGTTTTTGAAAGGCTGGACTTGAATGGGTTTAAGTTTCCTGTATACTATAAGAAAGTGACATCTCATATGAATGAGATGAATGGAGCTTTTGTGTAATTATCTACCACTGCGTATCAGCAGGTATCTGATATCCCAGTATGCTTTATATATGGTTTTCAGATGTAAAATGATGATGAAATAAGGAATAGATTGTAATAATGAACATAGCAGAATTAAACTCCTGTGTGTAGAGTAGATAGATAGGCAAATGCTTGTTTTTTCAGTGTTCAGTTGTGAATGTTCTTTTACTGAGCTGCATTTAATGCTGCAGCTGAAGCTCTGGTTAATTAATTTTCAGAGTTTTGTACGTCAACTCTCTACAAAGCTAACTAGGACTATTTAATTAGTGTGTATTAATTAAATGTGTGAAGTGACAGTCGCTTCTAGTAGCTTAGTTGGTTGTGTTAAAAGATGCAAGTAGAATTCCAGCACTGATATTGTTACAAATTTTATTTTGTCAGTAAATGGTCACTAAGGTATTTTGACATGGTCAGAAACTTTAGCTCAGTCATTTCTGCAGCTCTTGCAGTGAACTTCATCCTCTCATCGAAAATCGTATAGAGGAACCCCCCCCCCCAGTAGCAAAGTATGAATTATTTTTGTTGAAGTTCCTGCGCTTCCCCGAAAGAACCTCTGAACTTTTCATGCTGTTCTATGTCTTGCTGTAGCATCTTAAAAATACAACTGCAGCAGAAACCATCTACGTAGTTAATACTTACTGATGGAATTGGGATATTGAGATTAGGACAGCTGCATATATTTTGTCCTCAAGTGTCTTTCGTTTATTGTTTAATTAAAGTACTCAAGTTATGAGATGAACTAAATTTTGCTTTGCTGTCATGAGATAATACAAACTAATAGTTTGTGAAGAGATACAGTGGGCACTGGTCCTACAAGTGCACTTCATCTGTGTCTCACAGATCAGTCTAATTGTGCAGCCGAACTGAAGTATAATTGACTTCATTTTAGCTAATACCCCTTTTGTCACATGTTGGAAGAAATTCCTTCAGTGACTAAGCAGCTGAGCAAAACACCTTTTCAGTTCACAGAGTTTGTTGTTTCCTGATTTGTTTGTCATTGGTATACTCCATTCAGCACATGCACTTGAATAATGTATTGTGTCAGAAGCTGTTGCCTTTCAGTATTTCTGTTACTGTATTTTTCCCACAGAAATTGGTCAAGTAAAATGAGAATTTTGGTAATGGAAAAGTTGAAAGAAAATTCTCAGAGAATGGTAATCTATAATAAAACCTTCAAATGGCCTTGAAACAGCAAGTCCAGATTTGAGCTTCTGTTACTGATTCTGTTGGTATAGATGTATGATCTGCACTTATAAATTTTGTATAGCAAGTTCAATGTGTCAAAATGGCAAACCGTTAATAGAAATAGGAAATAAATGAAATCTTAAGTTCTACAGAAAAGTTTAAGAAGTTGTTTTATATTAACTTAACAAGCCATAGAATTGTTTTATTGTTTTAGGTGGATGAAAATACTAGGAAAAGTTTATTTAAATTACGCTCCACATGGGATGATATTTTTCCTTTGAAGAAACTATATGCACTTGATGTCAGAGTCAACTCATTAGATCCTGCTTGGCCAATTAAACCTCTGCCCCCAAATGTGAATACTTCTAGCATCCATGTGAATCCTAAGTTTTTAAATAAATCGGTAAGTTTTTCTGCCTACTGTACGAACAGATGGTAATACATGTGGTTTTCATTGTTGGTATGCTGCTTTTTGACAGTTTAGTGTATTAAGGATGAAGTATCAGACTTTTGTATGCAGGTAAGTGGAATTTCCAAATTCAGAATATTTGATGGGTTTGGTTTTTATACTTCAAAAATGTATTCTAGATTTTGGACCGTTGATGAATTTCTACTAAATGATATACAGCTGTCACAGGAGGCAAATTCTAGTGTGTCAAGAGTTTTAAATTGTTTTAGTCGTGTTTTGCATTAAAAATGCTATTTATAACTGCTATACAAGCTAAGTCCCAGTACTGGATCTTGGTAACAGTTAAAGGAGATGGAGTTAGTTCATTCCATCAGGGTTTTAAGTGTAACTTTTTTTATTCTGTTTTTAGCCAGAGGAATCTCCTGCACCTACCTCTGCTGTCACTTCTGGTGCCTCTACTCCTCCAGCTGTTCCAGAAATACAAAAGAATTTGACACAGGAGCAACTGATAAGGCAGCAGTTGCTTGCAAAGCAAAAGCAGTTGTTAGAACTTCAGCAAAAAAAATTAGAGCTGGAGCTGGAACAGACTAAAGCACAGTTGGTGAGTAGGGATAGTTGATGAAACTTCTACAGTTGGGTCTCAGTTTCTTTTGGACAGTACTGGTACCAGTTACTATACTGGTAACTGTAGTGCATTATTTTTTCCTCATGTTAGGCAAGTGTACCTTTTTTAGGTCTAGAGCAGTGCAAGTTGATGTGAGGTTCTTTAATGGTATTTGTTACCTAAAACCCTTAAAAATTAGACTCAAAATAGAGGTTAAAAAGTGAGATTCTTCTTTTATGTTTAACTTCTGTCCAAAATGCATTATATTTTAATTTGATCTTTTGTAATGGTACTGCATTATTTTAGTGCTTGTAATTAGTGATTAATGGGTAATGTTCAGGTAAATGGCTGAATATCTTAACTTTCAAGACATTTGTATTTGTAGTTTTGGTTTTGAGACAGAATATGAGCATCTCTGGGTAGGAGTTGTCATGCAAATTAATGCTGGATTTTTTCCTATTTCAGGCTGTATCTCTTAGTGTTCAGCAAGGATCATCTACTATAGCTTCAGTTCCAGCACCTTCCAAGCAACATATGTCTCCTACACCTCATATGACAGTTAAACCACCTCATCAGACTGCTGTGCAATCCGAAAAAACCAAACCATCCCCCAGTCCTCCACTTCATGATATGAAAATAGTAAATAGGGATCCTCGACTTAATAGGATGGCTCACCATTCTTCTCACGCTAAAGATCAATCTCATAGGAAAGAATTTTCATCAAACACAACCAGTCAGTCTGATACCAAGGCAAACAAAACAACACAGGCTGAAAAACAAAACTTGTCAAAGCAAGAAAAACTGAAATCAAGTGAAAAAACACAAAAGAAAGAACTTGACCAGTCAGAAGCAAAATCTAAATCACCATCCCCTTTGAAAAATAAGCTACCCAATACTAAAGATACCAAAAGCCAGGAATGTGAAAGCACAAAAGTGTCTGAAATTAGTAAGCGGGATCCAAGACTGAGAAGACATCTTCAAGATAAGTCAGAGGGCAAAGAGGAGGAGGTGAAAGAAAAGAGGAGAAATATAGAGAAAAAAGAAAAAGAGGAACATAAGACATCTGAACATAGACCAGTAGGCAGCAGAAATAAAATAATTAATGGTGCTGTTCAGAAACAAGACACGACTACGGAGGAGTCAGAAAAACAGAGTGGAAAGCAAGGGAGGTCAAGTGGTAGAAAACGGTCACGATCACGCTCTCCTAAGTCACGGTCACCATCTACACATTCTCCAAAAAGACGAGAGAGGAGGTCACCCAAAAGAAGACTTAGGAGTTTATCTCCCACTTCATCAACTCCTAAAATTGGAAAGATACGTCAGATAGGCCCTAAGCAGTCTCATGTTGAAGAAGGCACGCAAGCAGCAAGAGATGAAAGAAATTCTAATAAGAGAAATGTTAAACAAGAGACACGAGATCCGAGGAGAGCGAAAAAAGCCCAGGAAGATAGACCCCAAGAAACAGCAAACCAGCATCCTACAAAAGCTTCTCCTGATCCAAAGGAGAATGTAGAAAACTGGCAAGGATCCAAATCAGGCAAGAGGTGGAAATCTGGTTGGGAAGAAAATAAAAAGTAAGTTACTATCTTTTAAACAACTTCTGTTTGAAGTCAGTGGAAATTCTACTGCTGACCTCAGTATAGTCAGCTTTAGGAAGCAATGTTCAGATTGTTAAAATTTATAAGTCTAACTAATTTCTACTAACGAGATATGGAAATAATGCATACTTAGATTCTAAGGTGATATGTTTTGCCATGATCAGTTCTAATAGGAATATAAGTTATGTCTAGAATAAATAAATAGTCTGTATTTTAAATGTGTTCTTGCTTTCAGCTCACAGCAGAATGAAGAACACCAAGCATTTGGTAAATCTCCTCACCAAAGACACCGGGAAAACTGGCCTGCTGGTAAAGGAGTTCTGTCACCCCGAGCACCAAAGCAACAACACCGGTTAAGTGTGGATGCTAATTTACAGATTCCCAAAGAATTGACATCTGCAAGCAAGAGGGAATTACTTAAGAAGGTAATATTAGTCTTCATAGAAGTATCCTGGATATAGTTTGGTTTTCTTTTCTTTTTAGAAGTCTAAACTTTAACTTTATATTATAGGCCAATGACCGCTTAACATCTGGTGAAATAACACAAGATGAGTTCCTCATGGTAGCTCATCAGATCCGACAGCTGTTCCAGTATCAGGAGGGAAAACACAGATGTAATGTTTGGGATAGCCCTACAGAGGAAAAATGTGGTCTGAAAAAGAAACCTCTTCTTTCCGATGCAGAATTAACCTATTATGAACATAAGGCTAAACTAAAAAGAACACAAGTTCAACATTCATTGTCAAGGCTTGATCTGTTGGATCCTGATGATATTTTGGATTATCATTTGCCTGATGCTTTGCTCTCTGGAATAGAATGTGAGCAAGCAAAAGCCAAGCGTGGAGTACAGTTTGACAGGAAAGAACCATTTGGAGAAAGATCAAGGAGACACTCTCCTGTAAGTGGCACTAATAGACCTTTTGCTGATAACCTCTCACAGCTTGAGAGTCGACGGAGACTTGAGGAACAAAATGCAACTAAAGGAGCAAGAGGTTCTAAAAACCTTGATCCTTACGAGAGCTGGGGAGAATCAGATGAATTTAGAGATGCTCTCAGACAACAGGGGAAGAGCACACCGGAGTTCCAGAAAATGGATGGTGATGCAATCTGCAGATTTGATAATCGTGAGGAAAGACAGCTGCTTGGGAAAGCTGGTATGTGTTTTTGCTTTATTTTACAGCTGTTAAATAATTGGCAACATTTTTGTGAGTGGTTATCTGATTTGTTCTGGTTTGTGGTTTTTTTTGTGTTTTTTTTTGTTGTTTTTTTTTTTTTTTAGGTGTTCGAGAGGAACCAAGATCACCATTCAGTGAACGTTTCAAAAGAGCTAGGTTTGAAGATCCGGAGAAAGCACCATTTCCAGAAAGTCCAGGATCAAGATTTGGAGGCATTGAAGCAAAGCAGAGGATAAGTGCACTGATGGAAGACAGACCTCTATTTGATGGCTCACCTAGACAGCCTGCTGCAAGGGTCGGGGTAGATGGACCAGGAAGTCCTTTTGTTGATGGTCCTGCCACTGGTTCAAGTTCCAGAATTGATGGGCCACCTGGACAGGCTGCTATGAGATTTGAGGGGCCTTTTGATGGACCACTGGCAGGAGCAGGGGGAGCTGGAGCCCTAAGATTTGATGGGCCACCAGGGCAGCTGGCACGGGCCCTGAGGTTTGAAGGAGCCCCAGGACAGGTTGGTGGAGGAGGTCCACTGAGGTTTGAGGGACCTCTTGGCCAGATAGGTGGGCCTTTGCGGTTCGAAGGGCCTGCAGGGCAGCCTGTGGGTGGTCCTAGATTTGAAGGACCTGGAGTTGGACTCAGGTTTGAGAGTCCCCGTGGTCAGCCTTCAGGTGGTCTCAGGTTTGAGGGACCTCATGGTCAACCTATGGGACCTCGAGGTCAACCAGGGGGTGGTCTCAGGTTTGAGGGACCCCATGGTCAGCTCTTGGGGCCTCATGGTCAACCAGGGGGTGGCCTCAGGTTTGAGGGGCCACATTTACAGCCATTGGGGCCCCATGGTCAGCCTGGAGGTGGCCTCAGGTTTGAGGGGCCACATGGTCAGCCTTTGGGGCCACATGGACCGTCAGGTGGTGGGCTCAGATTGGAAGGACCAGGTGTAGGTCCTAGGTTGATTGATGGACCAGTACACCAGGGAGCTGGTGGACTTCGATTTGACGGTCCTCTGGGTCGGGCCGGTCCACGATTTGATGGTTGTCATGCAGCTGGATTTGATGGTCAGCCTGGACAGCTGTCTCTCTTGCAAAGATTTGATGGAATTCATGGACAGCCTGTTGCAAGATTTGAAAGGGCGCCTGGCCAACAGGCACAACCACGATTTGATACAGCCATACCTCAAAGATTTGATGGACCTCACCAGCCAGCCTCTAGATTTGACTTGCCCCTTGGCCCTCAAGGTGCACGTTTCGAAAATGTAGCTAACCATCCTGCCTCAAGACTAGAAATGTCACCATACGGACAAGGTGGTCCGTTTGTCGAGCATCCCGGCCAGGGCTACAATGGACCATCTCATGGGATGCAGTTCCAGAGGCCGGATATATTTGATGGTTCGCCTGGACCAAATTTCAATGGGCCAGCTGGCCCAGGAGCACAGAATTTCCCATTGAGAGCAGCTGGACATTACTTTGATGAAAAAGGTCTTGCGGGTCCTCAGTATGGGAACTTCAATAATATGCCAATGGGAAGTAATCAGGTAGGAATTGATTATGTTAAATGGTTTGCTTGCAAGAAGTATTTTTGTGTAGAGAATTAGCAGTTTTTCTTCCTCTAAAAATTGAAGATTTTTATGAAGAGCTGACAGACTGGGAGCCAGTTCCAAACTAAAAATATCATCCTCCTTCAGTAGTTTCTAGATAATTTAAGAAGGACATGCATTGCTGTTTTTATAAGAATCTGTTTTTAAGAGTTAAACAAAATAGTGGATCTTTACAGTCACTTTATAGCTCAGAATATGACAGTGAAATTAATATTTTTAACTTGGAAACAAAACTAGATAGTTGGACGCTTGTGGTATGTTAAACTTGCACAAAAGTGAATTCTATATGAAGCATAAGAGATAGTGTGACTCTACATGATCGATTTTTCTAAGAGGTGTAGAATTAGACTGGGCCAACATAATTCTGTTGTTTTTTTGCAGCTGTTAGTACTGGTGACAAGCCAGTTTTAAAGAGATAACCATAACTTGAGGGAATTGAGAAAGAGACGGCATTGTTTAACTGTAGTCTTTTATTGGTGCCAGCATGCTTTATGAGTTCAGTTGTCTTTGCTGTTGCCTGTTGGAAATGCTCTCTTCAAAAGGAGAAAACGATACTGCACCTCAGTGAAAATGTAATTTATTTCAGTCGATTAAAGATTTTAGAGGACATTTTTCAGTTGGGAGTTAATAATTGAACATGAAGAGTCATGAACAAAAGCAGGTAATGTGTCCTGCTAACCTCTTAATGGGATAAAATTTTAAACAATTTAAACTTTTTTTAATAAATACAGAAAGCAGTCAGGTAGGAAAAAAAAAAATTTGTTCCAAATCTGTTATAAAAACTTTTTCTATCTGAACCTTACTGTAGCTGGTTTGCTGAAGAATCCTGCTTTCAAGATGTGTTTCTTATAGTGGATGCCATTTAAATTCTTCTATAAGAATTAATAGTGGCATTTATTAATAGACATTTAAGAGTTTCTCAGATTTCTTTCTGGTGAGCTCTGTTTTGGTGAACAGGAACAATTTAAAAGGAAAATGTGATTGAAGGCTCGATAGGTAAAATTTTTTTTTTAAAACTTAAATGCTAGGCAAAATGAGCACGTGTTCTGAAATTTTTCTAGTGGGAAATGAAAATGAGGGAAATGTTACGTAGTCATTCATGGACCTTTCAATAACAAACTGACATGGATTGCTCACTGCTGGAAGGAGTTTAACATATATGAAATTATTGAGAAATCTCTAGAAATTAATGGTAAAATACAAAATGTAAGTTTATAATCGCATTATTGTACAAAAAATACTTCAGTGTTTACCTTCACAGGTTTCTCTCATGTCTGCTCAGCCAGGGCCTTATGGCCAAGGTCAACAGTATTTGCCAAATCCTGGAAGTTTTATTCAGAACCCTGCAGGTATGTAACAAAATAATTAACTTCCTTTTATTTCTTTTGGATTGTTCTGTTTGTTAGTGGCCCCCAAAATTACCCTTTTGTAATGTCCCTGTGTACTGGGTCTCAGTGAGGTGGCCGTAGATGTGGTTTCTGTATACCTTCATCTCTTCGGGGATTTCCCTCAAACAGTGAAGGCTTTCATTAGTTTTTGTGAAGCATGTGGTTTTGGTATGTAGTTGGGCTAAAAAAAAAAATTTAGGTCTGCTTTTGTGGAAGGTACCAGTCTGTAGGTGTTGTTTTGTGTAAACATTTCCAGTATATGAGTGGTTAGTAATGAAAAACTTCTAAAAAGTCATAAAAGGTTAAAGTAGGTGATGAAGTAGATTGGTCCTGGTGAAATATTTAAGCATAAAATAAGCAAAATACTGCATTTCAGTAAACACTATTCAATAAAAATCTGTGTATGGGTGACCAGCTTAGATAGTGCTTCAGAATACATGATGAAGGAAGCAGTTGCAAGGGAGGAAATTAGCCAAGGACTAGACGTAAAGCCAAGAGAGTTGATAAATAATTTGAAATAAAAAATGGAAGAAAGAGGAGGCAGAGGGAAAAGTGTGTTGTGAAGTAGGCTGATACAAATTAAGTAAATTTCTGATGCTAACCTTTTGTCTCCTTGAATGTTGGTGTTTTTCCCTAGGAGCCCTTCCACATTCATATCCTGATAACCACCTTGGACAGGTTGATGTCAATGAGTTGTTTGCTAAACTGCTGAAAACTGGGATCCTCAAACTGTCAAAAACTGATTCCACTTCAGCACGTATGTATATCCATTATGTTCTAACTAATCAGTTTATCCACAGCTGAAGTGTAAACCTAAGTATAAGAAAGTGTAAGAACTTCGTGAACTCCTGCATGTTTTCTTAAACTGTACTTTGGTTTTGGGAATGAATTTGGTGCACGTGATGGAGTAAATTCTGAGTATCATTTTAATAGGTACGTGTCGGCTATCCAGAGCAATCAGTTTTGTCTTTGGTACTGTGCCTCAGTAACTACTACAATCAGATTCTTGTCAGTGTCTGAAATACTTCAGTGTCTCTGAAGACTGAATTCTAATACCAAAATCTGAGGATGAAATAGTGTTTTCCTAAATTGAAATTCTGAGTGACTTGCAGTATCTTGTATGCTTTTTTAAATGGTGTTAGAAGGTGACTCACTTGGCTGTTGTGCACTTGTATTTTAGCATAGTCAGTTCGTATTTATTAATATTTGAATAAAAATAACTTTTAGGAGCATGTCTTTCTGGTGGTGGACTGAAATATTGAAATCTTATGCTTTCTAGAAGTGAATGAAACATCAGCCCAGCCAGCTGCTGAAGAGGAAGATGATGACCAGAATGAAGATCAGAACGTTCCAGACCTCACTAACTTCACAGTTGAAGAACTGAGACAGTGCGTATAGTAGAATGGGTTTACAGTGCAGTAAGAATAACGACATGGTAGTATCCAAATAGTTAATCCAAAACAGTTGAGAGCTTTTAAAATATAAGTTACTTAGTGAGGAAGAGAACCTGCAGTTTTTGATATTAACCTTGGAGAATTTGAGGGAGGAAAAAGAGGGAAAACTAACTGGAGAAAACTCTCTTTATACAAGTTTCATGTTGTTACTTAATCAGCAAGGTTGTGATACGCATTGAAGTCAGTGTTTCTTCCTTTGTTACTAGTAATTTAACCAACTTTGTGTTAGTTTGCAAAGCTGATCCAAATGCAAGTGTTACATTGCGTGCACTGTTAGGTGGTTAAGGCAGTAGGCATGAAACACAACACTAGTGTGTTTCTCATGAATAGTTAACTATCAGCCCATTGTTTATTTGAATGTTTCAATTGATTGTGTTCTGAAAATCAGGAGGATTTTAGCTGTATTGAGTGTCTATTTCTTTTCAAAGAAACGTTAAAACTTTTCCTTTTTGTAGGCGTTATGACAGTGTAATAAATCGACTGTACACTGGAATCCAGTGTTACTCATGCGGAATGAGATTCACTACTTCACAGACAGATGTTTATGCGGATCATTTAGATTGGCATTATCGTCAGAACCGGACAGAAAAAGATGTTAGCAGAAAAATTACACACAGAAGATGGTACTACAGTTTAACGGTAAGTAATACAGTGTGTCTTGATAAATTACAGGCTGGATTCCGTGTTTTACTGATGTATGTGCTGTAGGATTGCAGTTGAAATTTACATCATCACAGGAGTTGGCCTTTGGTAAACAATGATGTCTTAGATATTTCAAGTAGTTCTCATAAATGCCTGTCAAAACACAAAAGGCAATTATGTAATGAACAATAAGCAGTTTGGAGCTGTTGGTACTGTTCTGATTGTGATGAGAATGGAATGGAAATTGAAGGATAGTGTTTTTTCTGGAAAAAAGGTTTTTTGAATTGTGGCATTATGAGACAGTGTGCACTGTGCTAATGCTGCATGCGAGGACCATTTCAGTTTTAATGAAGTAAGATTTATTAAATATGGTACTTTTGGGATGTCCTTTTTTTCCCCCTGAGATTTATTTTTTTAAACATTTCTGGCTATATGTCAGTGTCTGAGTGTGAATGAAAACTCTCTCCTTAGGACTGGATTGAATTTGAAGAAATAGCCGACCTAGAGGAGCGTGCAAAAAGCCAGTTTTTTGAAAAAGCTCATGAAGAGGTTGTGTTGAAGACACAAGAAGCTGCAAAAGAGAAGGAATTTCAGAGTGTCCCTGCTGGACCAGCAGGAGCAGTTGAGGTCAGTTTCAGCTTGCCTTTATTAGCCCAGATGCTGAGAATGATCTAATTCTCAAAAGGAGTTTACAGTGTTGTTTCGTACAGTGGGCTATAGGTAGACTGAAGTCTTGTTCTTGGACCTCTGTGCAGCTACTTCATAGGTGGTGTATTTATGTGCATAATGTTTGTTTCCCAGTGGCACATAGTAGTATAAATCACCTGTAGTTAAAAAAAACCCTACACCTGTTGGCACTACATTGTTTAGCAAAATTGAAATGGGCAGTGTGTAATTTACTGAATCCTTCTACAGAAAGAGTAAATAGAAAAGTGGATTTGAAATGGTCCTTTGTCATTGAAATAATTGGATTTACTGGGTTTTTGTAGTCTACACAGAAATTTGTTTTTCAGTAGAAGATGGGCATTAGGATAAAGAAGTATCTCAATCTTAAAGGAACCAGTAGATCTGTATTTTGGTAGATGAATTGGTGTGGTAATCAAATACAAGTGTTGGTAGAATTGCAATTTAGTTTTACGTCCTAAGCCTCTAAGAAACCAGCTGTCAACCCATGAAGCCTTTGTTTTAATTTAAAAAGTACCCTTTTGTGCTTTGCTCTTACAGTTTGTTATTTTGCACAGAAGTGATAAAAATTTTAATACTTCATCTAAAAGTTCTGTCTCTTCAATCTGAGACTCCAGGCTAAGGGGAAGAGTGAAAATAATGCCATAAATTAATTAAATCCTTATACTGGATTGTCTTACATGACAGTAAAACAGCATTAGGTTGTTACAAAGTGTTTCGCAGAGACTTCCTAGCTAAAAGGGGAAAGGTTACATTTCTCAAGTGACAACAGTCCCAACCTGTTGTAGTCTTAATGTATTTCTCTTAATTTAAAAGAACCTTGTTTGACTGTTAACTGGGTTCTTGAAGTTCATGTGTTGAGTGAATTGTTGCAATAACCTCATTTAATTCTTATTCCAATAATTTTTCAGAGCTGTGAAATTTGCCAAGAGCAATTTGAACAGTACTGGGATGAGGAAGAAGAGGAGTGGCACCTGAAGAATGCTATCAGAGTAGATGAAAAGGTAATACGATCTTATTTACATGTGATAATAATTATTTATAGTAAAAAAAAAACCAAAGAATTATAGCAAAAAAATGGGAGGGACAGGTGCTTTTTCTCTCATGAGGGATTCCCATGGTGGTTTTCCTAGCTTCCAAGTATATAAATACTCAATCTTTGGAAGTGCGTGAAGTCCTGGTGTCATTAGTAGAGGCTCACTAGCCTTCCGTTATACTGCAGTGCTAGAAGAAGAATTAATGTCTCTATATATGGATGTAGATATTGGTTCAATTATTTCTGTATGCAGCTGTACACAGATAATTCCCAACACTTACCAGGCTTCTATAATTCCCAGCGCTTACCAGTATGATAACTTTTCCTAAATAAACATATGCAAAATCTTTTCCCTGTTATATTGGACACCATACTTAGCCTGCTCTTACCGTTGTTTTTCTAGACGAATTGTGTGATATGTGGGATAGACACTGTTCTGTTCATAACTAGTGCTCCAGCTATAATTTATTTTTATATATTTAAATGTGTAATAATTCTTTTTCAGATTTACCATCCATCTTGCTATGAAGATTACCAAAATGTAAGTCAATCCTTGTTCATAGTTTTGAAGCATTTTGCTTTCAGTTTGTTTGCTTGATTTCTGACTTTGCAGGGAGCAGATAGATGTGTTCAGAATGTGCTAACTGTTTCTCTTGCCTGTGACTAGACAAAGACTCGAAGACCTGGGGCATGGCAAGTTTGTAACACAGAATTGGTTGAGTTGTACTTCTTGTTGTTATGGACTGTGACGGCTTGTGTGTCATACATGACTAAAGCGAAACCATGGTTTGAAAGCACATTGTGTGTTTATTGTTGAGTAATGTGTGTAATCTTAGGAATTTGCAAAAATGGAGTAAATGGGTGTTGGTGTGTGCTACATTTTTAATGCTTTGGGAGTTACAGTTCCCCTGGGGGTAGCAGGGAATAGTTTATGGTAATGTGTTAAGGATTTCATCACTGCCTGGATTATGCCTTTTCAAAGTAATTGTGAAAAGGTAATGCTATTAAAGAATAAGTTTTCTTAGGATCTTGATAAAGTAGAAGTTTGGATGTTGAGTGCCTGACTATCAACATGTTAGCATTTTGAAAAAAAGTAAAAGGGTTAAGAAGCTAAAAATGGTTATTTTAATGTGTGTTAATGCTACATGGACTTTCACTTTGCAGACATCATCATTTGATTGCACGCCATCTCCCAGCAAGACTCCTGTAGAAAATCCACTAAATATGGTGTTGAACATTGTTAAACAAGAAACACAAGAGTCCTGTGACTCACCTAAAGTCAAAGAAGAACCTGAAGACACCCCTACTGCCTGTGCAGAAGAGAGCACACCTGCATCTACAGATATCAAAACAGAACCTGATGAGTCTGTTTAAGCAGACTGAGGTGTGAGTTTTTTTACAGAAGAGCTGCTGTGTTAACTCTGGCAAATACTTTTTATATGAAATAAAACTGAGGCAGGGCCTCAACTACTGTTTGGTTAATAAATACATTTTTGTATTTGAATTTTTTATTGCCTGCACAGTTTCAGGTGTCATTGTGTGAAAGTTCTGTAGATGCGTGAAAATTTAATGGAATGAAACGGTATGTGTAAAAATGTACAATTTTCACTTGTGGAAATGTAAATTATAAATAAAAAATATTTTTGCTATATATGGAGTGTAATGTTTATGCACACCATCAAATGAAGACAGTGTTTCTGAACTTTTTTCAGTTTAAACAGAACTAAAAAGAACTTTTGCTCAATAAGATTCAGAAAAAGGAAAGCAAATAACTTGTCAGTTATCCCATAGGTGGGTTTTCAAGGTAATTAGTGCAGGAACTTTGCACACAGACAGCCCTAGATTTCTTTTCTTTTTAAACTTATTTGAACAAACTTACATATCTAGATATTAAAAAAAAACAAACAAAAAAAAAAACAAAAAAAACAAAAAAAAACAAACAAAAAAACCCAAAAAACAAAACAAAAAACGAGCTGCCAAAACCCAACAAAAAAACCCAACCCAAAAAGACAGTTCTGGGTAGAAGGGGAAAATTTAACAAACTAACTGGAGTGCTTGATTGTGAATACAGGTGCCAACAATTAACAAACCAGGATGCCTGGTAGTTAAGACATTTAATGATTTTTTTTTTCCATTAATCAAATACATAAGAATTTAATACAGCTGAACAAACTTTTCTTTACAGGGGGGAATGAATGTAAGAATGCTCATTTGAAACATGGTTAACATTTTTTTTTGTTGCTTATGACTGGACTTAGATGGTAGACCAGATATCCTGAGGTGTTAATATTTCTTAAATGTAATAAATAAAATTAAGCATATATTGAGTATGACTCTTCCTTTCAGTAATGGGTTTGTGTGGCTGGCATGCGCTTGTGGGATTGGAAGTAATCAGTTGTGTGTCTGGACAATATGCATTTGATGTATTATTCACTCTGCCCTGTATACAGTGCATATTTTTAAAGCTGCTGGGAGCAAGACATAGGTGTGGAAAGTCAAAGAGCAATGTTCCTCTCCTAGCGTATTACTCGTGCAGTGAGGATGCTTGGGAGATCAGAATTCACCCTTCGTCTATGGTGTAAGTAGAAATAATCAGCTGTGAAAGTGATTTTGCTGTTGACTGCAACACTTTTTCCGCATCTTCACAGCCAGGCTTCAAGCAGTTTTTAAGATGTGAATAATTCCTTAACTCTCATGTTAAGGTTGTAGCCATAGGTGTGAGTGTGCCCTGTTCTAGATGTCAACCTTAAAAATGTATTTTGCTTAGACAAAAGTCTTAAGGAACAAAAATGTGTAGGAGATTGTTCAGGGATAAGTCAGGGATATCTTGTGTGTTTGTGGCTGGTGGCTGTGCCCAGGGAGTTAACTTCTGTTGTTACTGTTTGCAACTGTTCCCCGCACAGGGATGTCTGCTTGGTCCGACTGACACTTTGTGTCCTGAAATACTGTAAACATTGTACTACATTGTACAGCTTGGAATTCAGAGGAGACTGAGCAGAGATGTGATGTCTTTAAATATGTGGAAAGCTGTTAGAAAAAGGGAACAAATTACTCTGTCTACTAGAGATAGAACAAAAAAAGCCTATAATTGGCTGCAAGAGGATTTATGGCAACTTTCTAATGCCTAGGATAATTAATCTGTAAATGGACTTTGCTTGGTCCATGTACTTTATCAATGCACACCTATGAATCTGACTGGGAAGTGTTCATCCTGCCTGGAAGCAGGACTCTGGAAATACAGGGAAAAAACCATCCCTCATATACCCTGCGAACAGAGAGAGGGTTAAATGTTGGGATCGGAGTCTGGCAGAGCGCATGAACAGGTTCAATGCCTCTCCGATCGCCCACCGAGGCGCCGCGGCCGCCCC
>NW_010126613.1:0-951 GCF_000699245.1 Pterocles gutturalis
TGGACTGAACATGCCTCTGGACCCACTGTGCCCACACCAGGAGCACCCCCAGTATCTCAGCTTGGTAGCTGCTTCATGCTGTCACAGGGACACCCCACTCCCCCAGGAGGTCACCCCACTCCCCGGGAGGTCCCGCATTTTTTCTCTCTTTATTCCAGGTGATGAAGAACTTTTGCTTTCATTCCTCTTCACCTGGACATGATGTGGTCTCCAGGGTGACCCTCGAGGTGCAGCCCCCCCTCAGTCCCAGCACCCACAAAGCTCCCCGTGTGCCCAACACTTTCCCCTGGGGGTCCTGGGGGGTCCTCGCCACCACTCACCTCCTCCTCACTGAGCAGGTACTCGGGTGGGGGGTTGTAGGACTCCTCGTGCCCAGGCAGCTTCATCTTGGGGGCCGGGACGTGCATCTTGTGACGGCCCAGGATGGAGTTGGGGTCTTCGTGAGCCCAGAGGTCGTAGTACGTGGGGGTGTCGTCCTTGGGCTTACGGGGCTTGATCCAGCCCATCTTGATGGCGTGGACCAGCTTGGAGACCTGGAGGACAGAGAGGGGACAACCTCAGGAGCCCCAGGCAGGGCTTGGGGACAAGGACATACGGGATGTCAGGATGGGAAAAAATGTCACCGAAAGCAGCTTGCGGGGAGCTGCACAGGACCAGACGACTTGGCATGGGTTTACACAAACTGCTAGAGCAAAAACACTCCTGGGACAGGGAGACAGCGGGGACAGAAGGGACTCGGGGACAGGAGAGCAGTCACCAGACTCAGCAAAGCTTGGCCTTGTGCTCCCAGCTCACCCATGGTGTCCCAGGCATCTCACCTTCTCCTTCTCAATGAGCGAGGGGATGAAGCTTCGCTTGTCAGCTGGGCGATTCGTCACTGGGTGGATCATGACCTCGTGGGTGAAGAAGTCGACGGCGGGCTGGGGACACACAGAGCCGTGTGGCAGGGGG
>NW_010126613.1:982-1710 GCF_000699245.1 Pterocles gutturalis
GCGGCCCCTGCCAATGCCGGGCCAAACCCCGCACTGGGAGTGAGCGCAGAGGCTGTGCCATGGCCATACCTCGTAGGGATCGAAGTTGACGTCCCCAAACTGCCCCTTTTGCAGCCGCTGCACCAGCTCCACCTGCTCGTCCGTCAGCTTGATGTCCGCGCCCGTCATCTTGTCCTGCACCGTGCGCCTGCGGGGAACCCAATGGGAAGGGGTTGGGGATGGGGGGCAGTGTCCGGCCCCGATGGTGGCACAAACTCCACTGCCATGGGGTAGAAGGCTCTGGGGAGACCTTCCAGCACCTTCAAGGTGCTCAAGGCCAGGCTGGATGAGGCTTTGGGCAACCTGGGCTAGTGGGAGGTGTCCCTGCCCACAGCAGGGGGTGGGACTCAATGGTCTCTAAGGTCCCTTCCCACCCAACCCACTCTGGGATTCCATGATTCGATGCTCACCAGTAGTCAGGGTTCTCCATCTTCTCCAGGAACATGTCCAGCTCGTCCTTGTTGCGGATGGGTTTGTAGATCTTCTTGCCGTCCAGGTTGTAGCCGATGTGGGGGAAATCCTGGTACCACTCCATGGGGATGTTCCCCACCGTGTTCCGGATGTCCTGAAGGGGAGCAGAGGACAGTTTCACTTTCACCATTTCAAGCAGACACACCCCTGGGTGCCTGGAGGATAAAAATGGGGGGGCAGGAAATCCATGTGATGTCCGGCATCGGTGCAGCTGGAGT
>NW_010126614.1:0-10180 GCF_000699245.1 Pterocles gutturalis
GCCCGCATAGGGGGTCCGGGGACCCTGCTGCTGGCCGCGGGCTGATGCTTTGCCCCAGACAGCAGCCAGTGCTGCACAGCTGGGGCAGGGCTCCCTCGCCAGCTGCCTCTGGTGTGTGGGGCCTGGCTCTGGTGTGTGGCTGTGAGCGGGGAATAAAAAATGGAGGTAATGCATCAGAAAGGGTGAAAACACTGTTGTCAGCAGTGAGGAGGGAATCTGCCCCAGGGCGTTAAGAGCAGTGGCTGACATCGGTGCAAGGCCATTGTCTGTAATCTTTGAAAAGTGGTGGAGATGAGGGGATGTGCCTGGTGACTGGAGGAGGGCAAATGTCAGAGCTGTCTGCAAGAAGGGTCCAAAAGAGGACCTAGGAAACCACAGACGCATTAGTCTTACTCCAGTCCTTAGGAAAGTAGTAGAGCGAGTCTTCCTAGAAACCCTCACAAACCAAATGAAGCAGGTGATTGGGAAAAGCCAGCATGGATTTACCAAAGGCAAATCTTGCCAGACTAACCTGATCACCTTACACAACAGAAAACATTTCCTGTCTACATGGGGAGAGCAGTGGGTGTTGTTTACCTGGACTTCAGCAAAGTGTTCAGCGCTGTTTCCCACAGCTTCTTCCTGGACAAAGTGGACAGATGCAGACTGGAGGGGTGGTCTGGGAGATGGGTAGCAAGGAAGGTGGTGATCAATGGGTTTTACTCAGACTGGCAGCCTGTCACATGTAGGGTCCCTCAAGGATCGATACTGGGTTTGAAGCTGTTCAACAATTTGCACCAAATGAGCTTTCATCTTGATATATGAAAGAAACTTTTTTTACGGTGAGAACAAGCAATCACTGGAACAACCTCCCCAAGGATGTGGTGGGGTCTCCATCACTGAATGTTTTCATTGATGTGATTGACAGGGTGCTAGATAGGCTCCCTTTCCCACAAAAGGTTGGAACAGATGATCTTTAGAAGTCCCTTCCAACCTGGGCTGTTCTGTGGTTCTGTGAACACCTTCATAATAAGGTAATTACTCATATTTGCATCAAAGTTCTGAATAAAAGGGTCTCGAGGGTTTTAGTTATACATGTGGCTTGATTATACACATCAAGCCACCCTTCCTGGACAGTTGTGATCCCCATGTGCATGACCAGAACAATACCTGGGGAGAAAGCAGAGAAAAGGCCCTGGGGAGCGCCATAACCCCCTCCCATCTCTGATTTTGCAGACCCAGTGGCAGGTCTGGAGCCACCATCCCTGTCCCCAGATGCCATTTTCTCCCACCTGACAGACCCTTTGGCTGGGGACACCGAAGCCAGCTGGCTGTTTCACAGTTTATTCATTCTTCTCTCTGTTGGTTAATTAGAAAAGGTTATCCTTAAATTGCTTCCTGATTAAGCAGCAGTGACTGCTATTAGTCAGGAGCTCGTCAGCCTGAGAAAAACAAGGCAGGCAGCAAGAATGGAGGTGCGACTCGACACACAGCACAAGCCTGGGAGTGCTGTTATTCACTTGGGATCCACACGCACAGACGTGAGCACGCCATGTGCACTCAGGTGCTCGCAAACACGCCACTTTTAAAGAAAACCACAGGGCTGAGGAGAGGTCTGGGTCCAGAGTTTTGTCCCAGCATCTCTTAAGAAAAAAAGTTGAACCTTTTTCCAGATTCCAGGTCCCCATGACGCAGAGCAGGTTTGCTAGGAAAGGATGCTCAGCCCCATAGTCTCCCTTCAGATCCTCTGCCATTGCCCCTTCTACCCCTGCAAGCCAGCAGACTCCAGCTGGCTATGCAGCAGAGAGGGAGAGGAATGGAAGAGAGCCCTTTTTTTTTCTCCTTCCTGTCACACTTTCGACTGCCCAAAGCTAAACCAGATCCCAGCATCACATATGGGCAAGAGAGAGAGGACACGCAGAGCATAACCCTGCAACTGTTTCCAGCCGCCTTCTCCCCCCCAGCAACTATCCAGGTCCAGGCAGTGGCTTCTTACACTTTGGGAGATCTGGGGAAAAAAAACAACTTGGGAAAAGTGGAGAAAAGCCCCTATGGGGGACTGTCCCCCACGCGTGAAAATTATGAGAGCAGGGCATCATTTGCAGACAGCTCTTGGGTTGCACGGTCAGGCAGACAGAGAGACATTGAAGCATTTGGTCCTTATGGCACAGCTTCAGCAAAGCACAAGGAGAAGCCCAGCCATGCAGAGAACAGACCTACAAAATGGGAGGCTGTTTGTGAGCAGTTTGCTGGTAGCACTCGAGGTGTCCTTTCAGTCAGAATGTGCTTCCAGCAGTGGCTTGGACTCGCCCTCCACATATTGGATCAGGGAGCAGAGATGCAGTACGGAAATCCTGGGACAACTGGGAGGGTTAGAACATCCCAGCTCTGCTGTGGAGGAAATGGTTCACCCACTTCTGAAGAAATGCTCCCATCAGTGAAAAAACATAAGGAAATGCGGTTCTCTGTGATATACTTACCAGAATCTTTCAGTCACTTGGATTGTGCTCTAAACATCCTCTCATCGGCTGGGCTGGATGGCCCTGACCGCTGGCTCCCAAATGAGGACAGAACTGCCTGCGTTGTACATCTTCTGTAAACAGCAGGTAATAAGTGAGTGACCCAAGACACCAGAACTATCCTGGAATCTCATGGATTGTCCTCTGAGCGGTTTTGAGCTGCTCTTCAGAGATCCTACTGCTGTCATACTGAATGTATTCACCGCCTTGCCAATACACCTGGGTGGTTTTTCACATGGAGTGAGCTGGCTGCCTTTGTTCTGGATGTGTAGCTGGTCTGCACTCTCTGCTGGGATGAACTGCTTTGTGTAGCAAGGCCATCCAGCAGACAACTGGAAATCAGCTCTGCCTAAATCAGTCCTACCTAACAGCCCTCAGATGCCTCAGTTTCTTGGAGTGTTTTGGTAACCTGTACTGAGCTTGGAGACACAATTACCAGTGCCCAAATGTGCCAGTCTTTGACCAGGTGTGGAGAACTTGCAGTTGTACCTTCTAAAATACGTTCATCCCATGCTCATAAGCCTTATCAGTTCCTTCCCAGCTAAAACCAGTCAAGTGGCTGGACTGGGGACATGCAGGTCAGCTCTTCAGAGAAGGTCTTGGGGCAGGAGAGTCAGAGAAAGGCACTTGGACTAGGAGAGCTGCTTCTGGCTGGAGAAACCCTTTTGTATGGGTTGCTAGGGTCTGACCTGAATAGTTCTTACACCACCTGTCCTCTGTAGGCTGTGGCTGTGCTTCCTCTGCTCTGGTTTGGGGTCCTTAGCGGGGTCAAAGCTTACTAATGGGGAACCAGAGCCCTGGGCTTGGAGGGCCAGGGAGTGCTTGGGTTTGGGGGGATGCTGACCCTGGATATCCCCTGTACTAGTTCTCCCTGGATTTCTTTTGTTACACAGCTGTTAATCACAGCTGCTTTCCCTCTACCATCAAGGCCCATCAAGGACTGTGGCCTGCTGGCCCATTTGACAGCCCAGCTGCTACCTCAAGTTGACTCTGAATCAGGCCCTTTCCCCAAGCATCAGCACCATGTAGCACCAAAGACAAAATTTGGAGTGTGCTGAATCCAGCTGCCCTTGAAACTCTGATGAAAGAGGACCTGCAGAGGTTTTTCTCTGAGCTTTTCTAGCTTGAGAAGATTGCTCTCCTCCTCTGACTGCCAGCTCACTGAAGACCACTTCTTTTTCCCTGCTCTTTGGACAGCCAGTGCAATGAAAATTAGTCACCCTCCACTCTTTTGAAGCAGCCTCTTTTATCTACACAGCTTGTTCTTCCCTGGCAGGCTGAAGCCTTCCTGCTCTTGTTTATAGTACAACCCCTCCAACAGATTGCAGAGTCTCTTTTCTGCCTTCTGTCCTTCTTGGCTGGATTCCTCTCCACAGCTCCAGTCCAGAGCAATGGTCTGCACAGCACATAGCCTCCACTTCACTGCCAGGCCGCTGCCACACTCACAGGACTGCTGCAAAGCTGAGCCGACTCTTGATCTTTTATGCAAGGCAGCCCAGGTGTGGAGGGCAGTTCATTGGCACCTGGAACAAAGATTTAAAAGACTAAAAAACTCCGGCATCCTACATTGAGATGCAAACAGTGTTTCCAAGGCTTCTGTGTGGCCAGCATTTAACACAATGTGAACTGTGATCCAGCTGGGATGAGGGCACTAGAAATACGGACTCTCCAATATCTTATAATTTGCTTGAGATCAGGGCAGAGCACATCTGGCTGCTTTACACAACTGAAGTTTTTTGTCCAAATGCTGGACAGAACTTTATCTTGGTAAAACATGGTTGAAATGGCAGAAGGGTGCAAAGTCAGAAGGAGACTTGTGTGCAACACAGCGAATTTAACTGCATAAGCTTTATTT
This sequence comes from Pterocles gutturalis, assembly GCF_000699245.1. Classification (NCBI taxonomy): domain Eukaryota; kingdom Metazoa; phylum Chordata; class Aves; order Pterocliformes; family Pteroclidae; genus Pterocles; species Pterocles gutturalis. The sequence goes on from NW_010126614.1 coordinate 4,354, forward strand.
CCTTAGGAAACCAGGCTAAAGAAACAAAAGTTGCATGTCCAGTTCTGTTCTGGAGCTTAAATTACTGGCCTGGTTTTCAAGCTCAGAATAAGCAGCTAATCCTTTGGCCTTAGTATTGATTTGAAGCCAACTTTTGAGATCCTGTTTGTTAAAGCTAGCCACAGTTCTCTGCCCTTTCTCTTCCTGGTGCATGAGACACCCAGAGATATGGAGAAATCCTTTAAGCAGGAGCATCAGAGGTCACTGGTGCTAAATAATTAACCACCAATGTAGTATTAATGGTCCTTTGCCCCTGCACAGGAGCAGTATCTCTCCTCAGAGGATCTCAAAGCACACTGCAGACCAAGAGGAGCTGGTGGAGCAGCTCTGGACTTCTGCGGGATGCAGTCAGATGCCAGCAGGGTTTCCAGGAGGCAGACCTAGGGCTGTGGCATGCCTGGGACTTTCCTAAAAGTCCTGAGCTTACAGTGGGTTCTGGTACAACTGTTTGCTATCCTCTGCTGTGACTTAGATGGGAGCAGCATAAGACCACCGCTTGAATTAGGAACATGGAATCAGCGCAGGACCCTCTTGTGCTTCAGTCTTCACTCATCCAATGATGCAGAAAGGTGGCTCTCATCTTAGAAACCTCCATGAATGCAATTGCATGGAAAGTGAGCCAGAATCTGGCCTTGGCAAACAGCACACTTAAGCACACGCTTAACTTGAAGTGTGTGCTTAAGCTTGTTAAGCCTCCTTCTTCAACAGAGATGATTTTCCTTTATGTTTGGAGTCTCATCTGCTACAGAAGGGGAGAGTCACAAGGCGATTTGCTTGTTATATTTTGTATAGCAGCCTGATCTAGAAAACACTTGCTGTCAGCTGCAGTATTTTGCTAACAGCTTGTCTCAGTGACTTCCACTGGACTCCTTGGTATAGCAATTATTCCACAACAGGGAGTGCTCTTGAAGTGTCAGGGCAGCATGCTCACAAGGCGCTGCTGCAGTCTGCCTGGGCAGTGCTATACATCTCTCATTATAAATGTCAAGGGTCATAAGAAACAGAAAGGCATGCACCTTTATTTAGGGGAAATATTTCCCCATTTTGAGCACAACAAAAATCGTGATCGCCAGATCCTGAGAAACAGCTACAAAGGTTCTGTTTAAAAGAATGTGACTACAGAAAGCAGATGCTCATCAAGTTAAATAAGGAATTTAATTAGCCTGCATTTTGTCTTGTTTTCAGCAATAAGATGACAAATCGCGTCTTAATAAAATAACATTAGGGAGCAGCACAACTCCAGTGCTTCAGGAAATGAGAAGCAGTACAAGTTATAGGCCCATTCCCACCAAAGAAGTCATTCTCATTCAGAAATCTGACATGATGTTAAGATGGATAATGTTTTAGCAAAATGGTCCTCTGGCATTTAGAAAGATTTACAGCCACTTTCAGCTTTAAAAGGCTTAATATAGGGTGACGGGGGAGAAGGAAGTGGCATCAATAGCTCAAGGGACTGGTAGTGCAGTTAGTATTTTGTTATTCCTGTGGTGGCACAGGCATGCAGGGTTCTTTACAGGTGAATAAAAAGAGTTGTCCTTTCCCCACTGGGGCTATAACCAAGTGTAGGCATTATACATTGTACAACAAGCAGCCAGTTTAGTGTTTGTCATGTAGTCAAATATGTCCACATTCAATTACAAGCTCACATTTGATCTAGGAAATCAGTTTTGTGTAATCAGTTTTGTGTAACATTGTGAGGACAGGTCTTGTCTCACCCTGAAAAAGACTTGTAAGAGATCCACAGAAAGTGGGCTCATGTCAGAGTCTGAGGGCTACAAAACTTTGTCTAAGCTCAGTTGTAACTTCTGTGACCTGAGAAACTGGCGTTGTTTGGAATATTTCTGTCCAGTGGAAAGGATTACAAAACAAGAGTTACAACAATTTAAAAAAAATTATGAGATTTAGCTTCATTATGCAATAATAAATCAGCATAAATTGGCCCAATCGGCACGGTTGTCCATTGAATCATTTTTTTTTTTGTCTGTACCAGGGAACAGATCCATGTTTTAGGTGATAGATCATGGATTATCACATACCTGTCCACTATAATGCACAGTTTGATCCTGGGTCATATCTTGAGGCAATATATTTCACTTGCTGATCGTGCTTTGTAATAACAGTTATTCCTGGTGCTCTGTTTGACATTTTCCGTCTTTCAGATTCAGTGGTTGCTCCATAGCTCTTGTATTAGGAAAGGAGAAACGTGCAAGAGTTGTCTGATTGGATCTCTTGTCCTGTGAGGGTGCACACATACACAGAGACTATACACTTTGAGTTTATACACGTACACATGTTTGTACATATACAAATACACATATTTGCTGATAGAGTAATCTTTTGGATTCATGATTTAATGTATTAATCAGAGATTATGCTGCTATGGCTGAGGACAGAAATGCTTCAGACATCGTTGATGAATTGGGAGTCTTCTGCCAGTAACTTCTTGGCCTGCATTTTGTTTAGGTTGATGAGGGCTGAAAGCTGTTGCTCTCTGACAGCTGTTCACTGTGGTGTATGTGAAATTAGTTTATGATTCTTGATCTAAGTCCTAGAAAACAGATGTCCATCCTACAAAACCCACCTTTGCTATTTAGACCCTCACTAACACTGTCTAGAAGGATGGTGATGAAGTTCTGCTAATTGCTGTGGGGAAGCCTTGAATCAAAGGGCAGTGTAGAAGTATGGGTTGGGCGTGGGTCTCCTCTTTGAACAGGCAACAAATCCTTTTAAAATTATCTTGCAGAAGATAGATTTAAGACTGGGTGTGGAAGGGTAAAGTTTTCCCTTCTCTCTGTCAGTGGGAAAAAAAATTTGAAATGCATTGACCTGGAAAATCCAAGCTCAGAAGCAGCAGCTGGGTTTTCAGCAAGTGTCTTGCTTCCTTCCCTGTTGTCCATCTGGATTCACTGTAACAGAGAGAAATCAAGCATTGCCCCTGAGGTCAAGTAAAGTTTGGAAAAGGCCACCATTTCCACACAATTTTGCCAGGATGGATGGTGCTGCCCCATGCTCTGACAACACAGCTTCCTGGATGGGGAGGGCTCAGATCTGTAAGCAGTGGTGGGGGTGACTTTTCTCATTTGCAGAGCTGTTTGCAGAACTGGACCCTAAGCCCTCCTGGAGCGAATTGTGAAGCAATGCACAAATCCAATCAAGATGCTGACTGTGACTGCACCACAGCACAATATCATGCTGACAGAATTTGAGGCTAAAAGCAGTGACATTCATGTCTAGTGATGTCTAATACATCATATGGTTGTAAAGTGACAACTGAGTCCTGGAGGACAAAGACTAACCCCTGTATGCCCTGCAAATATTTTCCAGTCCACAGACAAGTTAAAGACCGGGTCTTGAAAATCATTTGATGCAGCACCTGAACTTGATCTCTTAACAGCAGAAAAGGTAGTTCCCTCTGAATTTGCACATGCTGTCAGGTTTTATTCATGGTCATGACACCATGCGGTATTAATGTTCCCCGTGGATGCAACCAACTATTTTTATAGATTTTCCAGACTTTCATTAATTACTTAATTGGTGCACAGTAATATAAGAAATGAAGTGTATTCCTATAGGGCAGTCATACTTCAGACAGGCATCAAGCTATTTGCAAACGGAATTAAAAACAAATGGGAGAACATTTTCTGTTGTCCCTGCTTCATCCCCAGTTTCAACAACAAAGCTGATATATTGCCAGATACTGATCCCACTACCTGGGATTTGTCCAGGTTGAGAACTTATTAGTGCTTATTTGAGAGAAGAGGGAGAGAGAGAGAGAACACAGCTTGTATAAATCAGATTAAAGTATTGACAGCTCCTAAGCAATGCTCATTCCAGGAACAAGCTCACTCTGTGATAACACCACTCCTATAAAAGAAGTGCATTTTCAATGCATGACACTTTGCAAATACCTCGTGGGTCACGGGTTCTTAAGGCTTAATTCCTAGAAGAGAAAAGAGGGTTGCTGGAAAAGATAAATACTCTAGATGGAGATTATTCAAATGATTTAATAGGTGAGAGACTTAACAGCCACCGGACCTTGCTTTTCCTGTAGTTCATGGTTCAGAACCATCTTGGGTCAGAATAGAGTAGAAATTGTTGCAGCTGATACAGACTAAGTGGAAAAATCAGGATCTTGACCCAGGCCCAGTGAGCAAAGGACTCCAGTGCATGCCACAATTAGCCTTGGTTTGCACATTGAGTGGGAAGGCCGTGGTTAAATATGAGCCTAAAAGAACAAACTCCTGTTTCTCCTCTCAGTGTTGTTGCTGGATGTCAGAACCATGAAATATTAATAGTCAGTGTGTGTTAAGAGTTCCCCTCTCTGCCTGATCCACAGACGATGTGCATCTGTCTGCTTTCAGCCACAGAGCTCAGCTCAAGCTGCGGACGCTGGTGCTTTTCGCTTGGGAGCCCTTGATGCACCCAGCAGCAGGGCAGCTTTGCCACTGGTGTTGAGTCTGGGCTTGGCAGATGGCTTCAGCTTCCTGACTATCACCCTGGCATCTTGCATCAGCACTAAAAACCCCTGCATTATTTTTATTTCATATGTTAGTCTCTTTTTTTGCCACAAAGCAGAACATGAGCAAAGGGTTGGGGGCAATGTGAGATGACTGGAGGGATGGATAGCACCGTAGTGGGAAGGAAAGGGGAGAGCTACAGCTGCAAGCAGAGAGATCTCCAGTGGCTCTACCAGTATCCCATCCCCTTTCTCCATCCCTCTTTCACACACACACACGTCCCCACCCAACCCAGGTAGTTGAGCAGTGGCAGATGAGGAAAGAAAATAATAAATAAAAGTGTCAGTAGGATGGATTGGTTTGCACTTGGTCTCCTCTCATCTCTCTGCATGTATCTGCTGGTATGTAAAGATCATACAACCAAGGGACTGGTTTTCCGGCACTGACCCGGAAAATTTATACCACTGAACATAAAAATTAATCAAAAAGAAAAATGTAGGAAGGGGGTGGTCAGGAAAGAGAACAAAAGGAGATTAATTTTTTTGTTTGTGTACATCAGGATTTCATTGGGACAGCAATTTTGTGGGAGCACATATTGCCAATGCCACCACAGGAGCAGCAGAGAAAAGGGACTGTGTGGGCAGTTTCATGTGCTGAGATCCCTCATGTTTTTGATCCTTATCTGCCTAAGTGATGCTTCCCAAAGGGCATCAAAGCCGGGCGGGGGGAGCCCAGCAGCAGAGTCCCAACACATGATGGCTTCAGACAGAAGAGGCGCCATCTCCCTCTGCAAGCTCTCCTGAGCTCTCCTCTCACACCCGAACCACATCAGGGAAGGCAGGTGAAGGGTATCCCTCGGTACTCTGGGCCAATTCTCCTGTGATTTTCCTATTTTCCAGTGAGCTGGTATGTCCAGAGGAAATTCTTCCCCGCTGAGTAGTGCCACCATGTGACTGAAAAAGCAGCATCCCCCAGAAGAGATTACTGGTCTGCTCACTCTGCCTTTTGCCTGGATAACCAGGACTCCAGCCACAGTCTTCATTTAGCATATGTCAGCAGCAGCTCCTCATCATCATAATGTACCTAAGCAGAGTAATTTCTGCAGTCCTGCCAGCTTGTGACCTTCGTCTGTCTCTCATCGGACCCAGGCCTGTTCCCAGAGTTACCATGGGTACCACAACACCATGCCCCACTGGTGGCTAAAGCTGGTCCTGCGGTGGGCTAAGCCCTCCTTGCCCCATGCACCTCCTGTGCAGGGATCCTGGGCCGAGACCCACGACATGGCCGCTGTGCTGGGGTAGGGTGATGGCTAGGAGCAGGGGAAATAACAG
>NW_010126614.1:10211-17079 GCF_000699245.1 Pterocles gutturalis
CTCTGGTGGGGCCATAGCAAGCTTCAATGCCCATCCCTGCTCCTGCAAGGGTAGGTGGGGAGGATCTGGGACACCATGCTGCTGCCTCTCCTGGCCTCCATTCCTGGCATGGGAGCCTCACCCAGGACCACAGGCAGGTTCAGGGGTGGGATGAGGTTCAAATTTGGGCTGTGTCGTATGCGTAGAAACCTTCCTTTTTAGAACATGCTGGAAACTTTTTTCCTGAGGCACTATCTATCCTCCAGGGCATTCTTTCCTCCTCATTGCTAGTTTCTACACAAATGCAGGATCTTTGGTGCTTAGTCACTCTACCATTCCAAAAAAAAACCTCCGACGAGCGACGGGCGTAATTCTCTGCTCAGGGGACCGTTGTGAGTTGCTGTGGAGGAGCCGTGGGCCGTTGTTATCCCATTTCCAGGGGGCAATAAACAGCAGCAGTCAAACTTCTATGGAACAAAGATTGTGTGATTATTCAGTTGAAAAGAGAGGGAGGAAAAACAGATATATATATTGTGTGTGTGCTTAGTTGCACATCACAGAAGGATGTGCAAATTGCTCTCGGAAGAGAGTCTTGCTATGAGGTAAAATAGGTCCCCACATAGTGCTTTGCTGCTGACTCAAATGAGTGGATTCTCCTGCCTGTGCCTCAGTTTCCTTATGTGCATCAAAGGTCTTGTACCTCTTCCCACCTAGCTTAAGTGCTTTCAGGCCCAGGAGTTTATTCATGCCCTTACAGGGCAGGTCAGGAAGGCAGGCATGTGGGTTTGGGGGTGACATAGGGAGAAGTATTTCCCAGGGTTGACAGCTTGTGATTTCCCCTTCTTCTTGAATGAGAGCAAGTGTTTGTCTGGGAGGAAGATCCAGAGAAACAACATTAGTCTTAAGATGGAAAGGGCTGGTATTACAGCCAGCCCATTACCACAGCCACCTGCATCTGACTTGAGGGTTAAAAAACCATCAGCAGAGAGAGCTAAAGCCTGTTAGGAAGGAAAAGCCCCTTCAACAGCAGGGAATTGGTGCCTGCATCTAGGCGCTCACTCAGAAGCGAGTGCTTTTGAGGGTTTTCTTTTGGGGTCTGTAACACTGAATACTTCAGTCTAGTGGGGCCAAGTCATTAAGAGCTGCATGACCCCAAGGACCAGACTTCCAGCTCATCAGAAGGGAGGGTTCAGCCCACTGGGAAACCCAGGCACTCAACACCTTCATGGAGGTATTTGGCACTGACAGCATCTGTCCCTGAAATGCTCCTCCTGCCGTAAAATGTAATTACAAAACCCTTTAACTACATAAACTTCTAAATCAATTGATTATCTCAGCAAGAAAATAGATATGGTTTTGAAATCTCCCTTTAATTAACAAAAAGTCTGTTAGGAGGCAGTAGATCTAGGCCATCACTTGGACGTAACAGTCTCTCGCTTCACCTGCTCCTGGGGCCCTGGGAGAGTGTGTCCGTGTGATGCTTAAGCTCACTTTCAAATGCTGTGTCTGGGCCACATTCAAGGCTAAGACCTCCCTTTCAGATCAAGGTTCCATGCTGATGGACTGCTAGGGGACCCTCCTTAGGAGTGCAAAGGTCTACAATCAATTCCTGTTTCCACTGGTGTAAATATATTAACTTTTCGCATTTGCTGCTCTTCCATTTTTCTCTGCTTTCGTTGCCGGCAGTATTCCATCTCTGACAGCCCTGCCTTTAAATCCACACTTTTCTTCTTATCTCTGTCCTATCTCTTCCTGACGGTGCCCTCAGTTCTTTCATCGACAGACGCTGCACTTGTCCTTTGTGCAAAGGTGTGGGGAGAAGACGCTATGGAGAGCGATACCTGTCAGTGAAGTCTTTGCACGCTTATTAGCAACTGTTGTGAGCTTCTCTGTATTTCTGATGTGCACTGGAGCACATTCAGGGCAAGGGAGAGAAGCAACAGAGTATCTTAACAGGCTGTGGGTTAACCCAATGTTTTGTACCTGACATTTCCAGGCAGATCCAGAAACCTACTGACTGCTCCTGCTGTGAAAATGATGTGGAGCTGGTGTGTGTGGTGGGTGCTTCTCCAGTACAGGGAGAAACTAGGATGTCCTCCTACAATGTTCTTCACTGTGTGCCTCTCTCTGACCTCTAGTGTCCTCTCCCTTCTCAAGACCCACTATATGCAATGAGAGTCACTTAGGAGACACCTAAAATGGTCTTCTCCTCATGTCTGGACCTTGGCCTCTGCCAACATGGAAACTTATCTACTGATGATGAAAATAAGATGATTATTTGGCTTGTAACTGAGTTCACTGCCTGTGCTGTGTTTCTGCAGCATGTGTGTGTTGCCTGCTGATCCAGAAACAAGCTGCTGAAGTTGTCTGGGCAGCCTAGGATGTTAAATCCTAAGATATGGATTTTTAAGAATTTGGGGAAACAGTCTCAGATGTTCAAGCTGTTTATTACACTGAAGCAGAGCTGTAGCTCAGCACAGGATTCACAGGATTCATCTTCTGGACATCCTGGTGTGGTGTTACCACACGTGACCCCTTTGTGCCACAAATGGGTCCTCCTGAGGACAGACATTCAGTATTCCCATTCAAAGTTGCTCCTGGTTTCTTAAGCTGAGCATGGCAGTGTTGTGTCACAGTATAATCATGATGGTCCTGAGGGGAATATCTTCGGTGGTGCTGTGGCTGATTGTGAATCCTGGTAGCTGAGCAAATGCCTGGTGACATGCTAGGTCCTCTCAGCTCACCTTGATTTGGGGAACACAGCGTATCTCTCAGAATCAGCCCCTAATGGGCTTGTTTAACAACATTGTTTTCTCTCTAAATCCCATGTCAGACAAGTGAGAGCTAGTTCTAGGGCTGTTGCATGTCGCTAAAATAACATACATCTGAGAATGTAATTAGAGGCTTGAAACAAATTTAACTTGACTCAGGAGAGCAGTGGAAATATCCAAGGGACCTGTGATTATATACTTTATCTTTTTTTTAGTGTCTAAATTCCAGGTCCTTTTAGGTTTGGGATTTCGTGACAATTACTGCATTCCTGGATAGTTAAAACCACTCAGCATTTGGCTAAATGCCTTCTGAAGATATCCTGAAATGCACCATCTATTGGAGCTGCTCTATTCAAGTCACAGTTCTGACTAGTCACCCAAGGGGACCAGGAATTCCTTTTGTGGGAGTTAGTGTAGGACTTGTTACCAGGAAAGCTCTGTGTTTGAAGTTGTCTAGTCCTGAAGAGAAGTGCTGTGGCTTTGCAGGTTTGAATTTGAAATCCAGATCCTAAAGGAGGAAAGATGGGGGCTGTCCTCATCAGCATTTGTGTTGTCTCTCTCACATACTCCTGCACATTGACTGGCCTCAAGACTCCTTTTAGAGAAAGGTCAATAAAACAAAGACCTGAATTTCTTCCTAAACCTGAGGAAAAAGATGTGCAGTCATACTTGTTTGCTTGGGCTCCTGTTGAGGGACATGACTGATTTTTCAAAAAAGAACATTTCCTTCTCTTCCCTTAGTAGAGAACAAGCAGCCATGGAAGTAGAAAAAATTGCTGCGTATCAGCTCAGAGGTTGACCACGATCCTCACAGGAAGAGAGCGAGTGGAAGTTCAGTCCCTGCTTGGGGAGAAAGTGATAGCACAGGGACTCACTGCATGCAGAGTGCCATGCTTTCTGCTGCAGCAAAAAGACACCAAGGCACAGCACTCCAGAAATTATTTCTGATCTCCTTTGAAATGATCATTCCAATCAATACCTGGATTATTTCTGGATGCTTGGAGGATGCATAACCCCCACCTGCTGATCCCAGCTACCCAGCAGCAGTGTTCTTTGCATCGGCACATTTGCAACTGCCCAGAAAGAAAGACCAAAGAAAATGTGACAGAGCTCCCTCCAGCCCCCGGCTGTGTCTGCCCACAAGCTTCGTCAACTGAGTTATGGTAATTACATCACTTGAGATTTATTTAATATCTTCATCTGGGAAAAAGAACCAGGAAGTCTGGCTGTGACAAGCAATCAGAGGGTACTCAGCTGATGAGCAGCTCCCCATCACTGAGAGAGCAGTAGGAACCTTCGATGGATTGGATTTAAGTAATGGTTTGCCAGAGGGATGGGGCCCACGCCACGGCAATCAAAGCTCCTCTGCACCATTAAGGAACTGTAAGTGGAGCAGGAGGCGCAGTGCAGCTATTGACCGAGTAGGTGGGCATGAAAATGGGCTTAGGAAACTGTTCGCTTCCTGAGAGATGGAAAACACAAAGGGATGTTTCTCTGGCAGGTTTCTGACTGTCCACATCAGCATTTATGTTGTCTGTCTCTCACATAGTCGTGCACAATGACCAGTGTCCTGTGTTCAAGCTGTTCAGCTGCAGTCTACGCAGAGTTTTCCTGCTTCCATTTCCCCTTTCACTATCTCTTCCATTTTTAAAGTCTCTGACATAACAACATTTTTTTTAAAAAAAGGGGATTTCTGATATGACTTTATATCAGACTGCTACATAGGCAGATCAAGTATCACTGCAGCTCTAGCTCTAGCTCTTCCTTCCTTCCTCCACCCCCTCTGCACTGAGCGATGGCTTGTACAGAGAGGTGGAGGCACATAAACAGCAATATTTTTTTCGTCCTTGTTGAGGTGGTAGCTCAAGGCCAATGGGCCCACAGTCCGCTCTAGAACACCAGAGTTAGAATATCTTGTGTGAGACCGACCTGCAGCCTGACAGACACCTGAATCCATCCTGATGCGGGATCTATAACAAACAGGCATGCATGTCTGCACTGAGATTCCTGGGCATCTCCCCTTCTGATATCCCAGTCAGTATCTCAGATGTAACCAATCAAGAGGAATCAGTTCTCCACTCTCAGCTGATGGATCCATGTTTTTTTCTTGCTCTTTCTGTAGCTGAGGAGGGCAGGGGTAGTGTGTGCCAGAGCTGATGCCTCCCATATGTTTCCTGCCTATGTTAACCTCATGACTACTACTGGCCTCAAGAGATACAACATCAAAACTCCCAGAGACAGGTCCTTCTGCAAAAGGAGAAGGTGTTGCCCATCGTTTGCTCCACATTGCTTCCCATGGAGCAAAGTTAGGAAGGCTGCATTGGCCTCCTGGCAGCCCCCTTGCTCTTGCTGCATTCTCTTCAGTGTCTTGGGCCAGCTCTTCCCAGTGAGAGCATTTTAAGCAAGGCACCATCATCCGTACTAAGGGACCCAAATGCAGCATCCAAGTGCGAAAACATTGGCCACTGTTCCATTTACCAGAAGAGGAATAATAGTACCCGCTCACCTCTGGGAAGTATGTGGAGCACCTCCGATTTATTATTTGTTTTATTTATTTTGTCACATTTATCAGCCATTCAACTCTCTGGGCACACAGCCCATACATTAAAACCTAGAGTATAATACAAAGATCTCCTCTACCCTGAGCATATCCTTTCTGTAAAACCAGGCATGGGCAGGAGGGAAGGATAAAAGATGCTTTACACAAGCAAAGGATGACAACAATGTATTTTTCTCCAATTCTGTTATTGATGGAACCATTCTGAAAATGTTGGCAACATCAAGACAATAAGGTGAGGGCAATAAAAAGCAGGTGGGGTGTAAAGCCATCCTGGAGGATGGGCACAGAGACTAAGCCTCTAGCCAGCCTCTGTCATGCTCAGGAAGTCCCTAAAATGCTCTTTCCATTATTATTTCTCTAATGACCCCATTAGACACCTGTGAAATTATGAGAAGCCTTAAATATGTTGTAGAGAGCCACACTGGCAAATCTGACCAGCTTTTCTGAGAAATGTCAGGCTGCAGTGATGAATGTTTTAGCTTTAGAGCGTCCCGATGTGTAATTTATTTGCTGGAAATTAATTGCATGTGCTGGTTTCATTTTCCTGTAGTGAATAATCAGTTTTGCTGCCTTTTTAATTAGGTACCAACATAGATTCCTCTGCTGATCATGGCACACTGGTTCATGCATGTCACATCTTATTCTAAGGGAGACAATTTCAAATTGTCTAGGGCCTAGCACAACTTTTGAGTGCCATTAGGTGGTCTATCAGCTATAACTCCTGGGCCACTGTCAATGAAGACGCTATGCACGGACCAGATAGAAAACCCAGCCTGGGTGTTGGTGCATGTTATATCCTATTGAAGCAGGAGTTTGAGGAAACCCTATAGAGAAAGCAAATTAAGGAGTCAGAAATTTCACTGGCATTGACATGATGTCAGACCCAGGCCCAGCTGTGTGTCACCGAAAGCTGCGTCCCATCTGGTGGATGTTCACTGGTCCCTGAGCTAAGACATTTGACTGACATTAGCCAGATTGCATAGACTAGATGCCTTTAGATCATCCACATCAAACCCAGCACCTTTGTCAACTGCTCCAGCTGGGATGGCAAAGACAACGTCCCAGTGGACAGCTAATTTCCCCCTTGTATTTGGAGGCTCGATGGGACTACATGGACACACATAGCAGGACAGAGTGGAGAAAGCCACCTCTGCTGATGTTTGAAGTGAAAAGTTAATGGACTTCAGCAGCTGCTACTTAAATTTTTCAAATAGGCTGAATAGAGTAAAAACTATCAGCTTTTGCTGCCATTGGTTACTTTCAGCAAATCTCTAATTAAGCACTAGTGTTCAGTCATATTTACCCTTCATTGGGCTACGAGGAGCCCATATTTCTACTGAAATATATGCTACTGAAACAAAACAAATCTATCAGTGAGCAAACGCTGCTGGAGTGAAATGAAAAAAATATTGATTATCATAACTATTAAACCATGAAGTCCTCTGCAACTAGTTAATCTGCTAGGGAAAAGTTTTTTAGTGGGATTTCATCCTCCTGCTGGGAACCTGTAAAACAGGCACCAGTGCCCGAGAAACCCCCAAACACTCCATCGCTGCCA
>NW_010126615.1:0-958 GCF_000699245.1 Pterocles gutturalis
GAGTGTCGGGAAACGTTCCAAAAGGGAGCGGGCAGTAGGCAGTGCCAGCCCCCGCGGGCTCCGGCCCGGAGGACTGCCTGGCTGCTGCCTGAAGGAACAGTGCGCCGGGGAGCGCCGGCGGGGTCCCGTCAAACGCTTTGGGTCCGGCGGAGTCAGAGCCTGGGCAGTGGTGGCAACTGTCAGCACGCTGCACACCCAGTAGAGGCAGAATGTCTACGAAATCATAATAATCCTTTAGAGACTATTTCTTTACTTACAACTGAGTAATATGTGAAAAAAAAAAAAAAAAAAAAGACAGTGCTACTCATAAATGCCAGCTTTACATAGCTAAGGTAACAGCCGATCCTTCACGCAAAGGGGGAGGCCTGGGTTCACCTTCGGGAGAGTTGCTCCAGCACTCATAGTTCCCCACCGCTCCCCGCTTACCGAAGATGGAAGGGCTCTGGCGCCCAGCAGAACAGCTAATACCAGGCTGCTTGGAGTAAAAGCCCGTCATTTATTGGCTTACGTATGATTTCAGTTGTTTGACAGAAAAATAGGCAGTGAATAGCACAGCCCTGCAGGAATGGAGAAGGGGTTTCTCCAAACCAAGTGAAACTGTGGTAAAGGTCTGTCCTAAGAGGTGCCTTCCAGAACATGTTTGCTTGTGGTGTCCTGTCATGTTAGCATTTAATGCATGCTGGCTTCAGGAGGAGGAAGGAGGTGGCATTTCTGATACAGGGTCACAAACCAGTCATTCTAATCCTGTCTTCATAGTGAAGGCAAATGTTGCCAGAGGTAACTGTAAAGAAAACAAAACCAAACCTGGTAATTGCATCTCCCCATGTGTCGTGCTGTAGCAGGAGGATCTGGGAGTCTCTTTACAACAGGGAGCAACACACACACTACCCGTCACTGCTACTTTTCTCCAAGAGCTGGTTCTAACGCTCATTGAAATGCCAATGAAAAAGGCTTTTTT
>NW_010126615.1:973-11868 GCF_000699245.1 Pterocles gutturalis
TTTTTGAGGGAAAAAAGGAGTGCAAAACCTGGTGCAGAAAAGGAGGACTGTGATTGTGAAATCCAACGTAGTAAATCAGGCTCTTTATATGACTTTAGAGGTGGGATCCCTGCTTTGCGGAAATTAGTGTCAAAACTCAAAATGGTCCTCACCAGGGCAAGGTATTATGGACCATGCCTGTGCATCATGCTCTAACAGTAGGAGTTGATTCATTCCTTACAATAAATCATGTGCAGTAGTGAGAATCTTTCATCCATTCTTTAAAAAAATAGCATACAAACAAAAAAAAGAGCAAGGATGAAATTCAATATTGTTAACAGATCTTATTTATTGTAATGATGTTGTACTTCTCATTCCATTACAAATCGTCTCACTTTGCCTGAAAACATGACTGTGTACAGTTCAATTATCAGTTAAGCATTGGTCTTGCATGCAAACTTATTCTCAGGTACTGTAGATGGTAGTTTGCCACATAAATATAATGTATAATTGCTAGACAGAATTTTATTGCCAAGCAGTCAGTTATACTCTCATACCTCTAACTCTGTAATTATTCTTCCCTCTGAATTTCTATATAAAAAATATATATACATATATGTATGAGTGTATATGCATATATGTATACCTATGCTTGGATTATCTAAGAATTTGGCACTAGATTTAATTCATTAGGTTAAAAAATACAGAAAAAATGGAAAATATTTATTTTTCACCAGATGTGCATAGCAATTGGAACATTTATTCCTCAGAAGTTTTATTTCTTCAAGTTGTAAACAACTTTTAATACCACTCTGGTAGGTATGTCCAGTTGAAAATGGCAATACAGAAGTCCGTTACTCATCATCCATCTTTACTGTAGTAACATCAAAATCTGTACCAGAACACTTATGTCTTTTCATAGGCGTAGGTTTGATAAAACATCTCTTCTCCAGATGGATTCACTATGGGACAGAGAAAGATAGGAATTACAGAAGATACAGAAAAATGAGGAATTACTGACTGGCAGATAGACTTTACGAGCACTTGGAAAGCTGTTTTAGTTCTAAAGTATGTATAAATATAGACCATTTCTCTATAACTCTTGTTTTCCCCAGCTCACACATTGCCCTTACCAATGTCAGAGATATTTGTCATTAGTTTCTGTGGGAGTAAACTCTAGTCCAGCATTCTTAAAGAACACAAAATATTGCCCCCAAATTTAGCAGAATTCATACACAGTTTCTGTGCCCCCCAAAATCCCATAAATACAGGGAAAACAGAAAAATAGGAGAAATAACGGGGAAATAAGGGACATCAAACCAGAAGAGAGGCATAAGGCAATGGAAAAAATGCTTATTAGAAGTCATAGCCTTACATCTGGAACCTATAAAAAATAGTATTGAAAAATATCAATTTATTGAACTAGACAGAAAAGTAACAATTTCCTGAACAAAAAAGTAATTTACATAAAAAAACCCAATTAATTAATTTGGTAAAGTAAAAAGTTTAATTTCCCTCTCTTGTGACTAATTATTTGAATTGGTATTTTAAAATATTTAAATTAATATTAATCCATTTAAGTAGAGACAACCCCCTCCTAAGTAATAACTCAGTTGAGGATATTCTTGATCCTTTATCTGCAATGACAAACCTGAGATTCTAC
Source organism: Pterocles gutturalis (assembly GCF_000699245.1). Taxonomy (NCBI): domain Eukaryota; kingdom Metazoa; phylum Chordata; class Aves; order Pterocliformes; family Pteroclidae; genus Pterocles; species Pterocles gutturalis. Next base: position 2,616 of record NW_010126615.1, read on the forward strand.
CAGACATAAAAGTCCCTGCAGTGGCACATTCACTGTAATGCTATTGGGCTTCAACGTGAAAAAAGATGTTCTGTGTGATGCAAAGGCAATAAGATCAATGGCAGGAAAGCCAAAATTAAGGCATGATACCAATGGGATTGACGAAAACAAAATCCAACCAGACTCCATCAGTATAGAACAAAACACAGATTGACGGCAGACAGGATGGTGTTCCAGAGACAATCTATACAACATGCTACATAACCTAATTATGCAAGAGCTTTTCATCAAAATCTAGTGGCATTTCCTCATAGATTTGTCCTGTGGTACATTTCAGTTTAATATTTTAAAGTCCCCAAGTCCATTATCTATTGCTGTCTATGGTTCAATCACTCTAAATCTCTGGACCAAAACAACCCATCAGACCTTAGCTCCACTGTCTCTACTTCATTGACTTTTGCTTCATTTTGGTGCCAGGCGTTCCTTTACTTCAGCTATTACTCTGACTCCTGAATTAGATTTAATGGCCCTGGGGACATTCTTCAATGTTCATATTGATGTTCTCTGCAGCTATTCATGGTCCTAATCTATCATCTACTAATTAGTAAAATTAACCTTTTGTATTCAGTACCTTCCACCTTACAAAATCCCTGACACTGCAGCAACATCCCCTGACTGCAGCAACCTGTCATGAATGCAGACCTTAATGAAGGTATGTTATGGCAAGAGCAGGAAACTCTGTATTACTCAAGTTGTCCAGCATGTCCTGTTATGTGAATTTGTTCATGGGCATTTGAGTGGGAATATTTTCATATGGGGAAGTTCAGAGTGAGAGTAGAAAACAATTTTAAACAAGAAAATTAATGTTTACCTAGTCTTTTCAGTTTTTCACATTAATTGTGTTTTTCCTGCTTCTTTTCTGCCTGTTTGACACCTTGAAATCTAACCTGCAGAAACAAAGAACACACAGTGGTACAAATAAAAACCGTGAAATCTGAACTCTAGGTACATGTGCTGCCTAATGTTAAATTCTCCACAATCCCCGGGGCATCCAAAATTGGTAGAAATGTTCAGCTCTCAGTGACTCAGTTAACCACCTGCAAAATGGACATAAGCCCCTTCTGCCTGTCAGGTCAGAGCTGTTGTAAAAATAGATTCAAAGTAATTTGGAACATTAGTAGGTGGAAGGACTAGGGCATTGGAAAAAAACGCATCAGGCATAAATTAATATTGCTTTGTGTTTTAGAACAGAGCTTGTTCGAGTCCATAATGAAGGTCTTATATCATATACTTAACAAGAAAAAGCAAAATCTCAAATAGCAGTGGATTTAGCCAGTCCCAGGTAGTTTGTGAACTGAACAAGGCCAAGTACCAAAACAAGCAAAAAACTCCCCGTGACTGCATAAATTACTGTCATGCAACTTTCCTAGTACTGAAGTGCCAAATTAAGGTGTCAGTAGTAGCTTTGATTCTGGTATTTCCTAACCTGTCTTTGCACTCTTGTAGATAATTTTTCAAATGAAGTCTCTTATGTCACATGTAAATATGTATTGTGTGTGTGCGGTGTTTTAGGCATCATTGTCTCAGTGAGCAACGGCAAAAAAAGTCTTATCAGTTATTAAAACAGTAATAAAACTAATCCTCATTTATAATTTTACATCATTAAATTATTATCTACAAACATGCTATTTATTACACTGAAAAAATATTTCAACTTGCATATATAAGCTATAGTATAGAAGTAAATAGAAGGAAAATAAGGAATCAATAAAGATGAGATTTTCAGTGTTATTAAATTGAAACATTTTTGCAACAGAATAAAAGCAAACTAAATCTTTATTCAACTTCTAATTTTCTTTCAGAAGCAAACATGTCTTTTTCAAAAAGTCTCAAAATCCTTAGGTTTGACACCTTTTATAACTCAGCTGTCTAGCCACACTATAATCCCTTCTGATGGATTTTATCTTTATCAGTGTTGATAACCTTCCTGTATCCTGCTAAACTCTGCACCTCAGTAGCCTCCCAACAACTAAGGTAGATTTAAGCTGTATTTTTAAACACAGTTTAATGCTAAAACCTGAATGTAGACATATCAGCTGTACTGTTAATACGCGCTAACTAATTCAGGTAGATCTTCTGCATCTTCCCCTATGTTGTTTTGGAATTAGATAGCATACATTAAAACCAATAATTAAATATAATGACAGTTTAGAATTGTACTGTCTAAAGAAGGGATTTCAACAGATAACCCTCCTCAGTCTCTCTGTTCTCCAATATCCTTTACTCTTTGTACAGTCTTTCATCCGAATGAATGAATATTTTGTGGATCTTCATTTACTTGTGTTATTTTTACTCAAAAATGAGTAAATATACATAAAAATGAAATTCTTTATCTTCTGTGCTTTGTAATTGATTTGCTCAGTTGATGGTACCAGAGTCCTTTGGTTACACTTGCGAAAACTCCTTATAAAAACAGAAGTGGCAAACATTTCCTACCTCTCTCCACCAAAAAATCAGTCCCATAGGGAAATGCTGAGTCTTTCTTTAAAAATTTAGTTTCTGTTCTTCAGTTCATGAAGAAATAGAGAGGGATATGCAAACTGGCCTTCAGAACAGATTTCACAATGGCATCTCTTTTGTGCACAGCCTTCCAACATTGTTTAAAGTTACTTGCAGTACTTGGGTGCTGAGCAGGTCTAACGACAGAAGCTTGGAAGTGATTCTTGTAAGATTTGTCTCAGCTGGTGGAAAAACAGTGAAGTTGTAAAATTTGGAGATTTTGGTTTTTGCTCTTAATGATGGGATTTATTTAAGAGTTCTGAATCCAAGAATTATTCCTTTCTGATCAGAAAGTAGCTCAAGAAACACACAGGACTATGGACAGTCAAGAATAGGATTCAGAACTTGCTCATTCTAAACAGCCTGAAATACAAGCTCTTGATTTTCAGGCTCTCTTGTTATTAGGATGATATTCATATTTTCCATTCAGTCATTGCTCAGTATTGCTGGAAGAGTTCTGCATTCCTGAAATAATTTGTGTTGGTATCACAGTGTTTCCAGACAAGGCAGATGACAGGTAAGTAGAGGTTAGGACATCCTGTGTAGCCCCTCTTGGAGAATGTTCTCCAGCTCATCTATGGCTTCTTTCTTCCACTTTCTGCAGGACAGAGTTGAGCTCATGTCCTGTTCCTCTTCCGCAACCTCCTTCTGCAAGCCAACGCCTCATACTCTCTGTGGCCCCTCTGCTTCTGTCTTTTCTGTCTTTTCCGTCTTTTCCCCATGCTGCCTTTTGCATCAAGTGGATCTCCTGCTGCAGTCTGCTAGAGTAAATTCAAAGGAGGGTTATAATTATTTGAGACAGGGAAAAGTCTCATACCAAAAGGGACAGAAAGGACTGGACTCTAGTTCTACTCTAGAAAGGTAAAAAGAGGGTGAGTGCAAGAAATGAACATGAAGCAATGCCTGGGGTACAAAAGGAAGATAAAGAGTCCATGTGTTACAAGACTTTCAGTGGTGCAGTAAGACATTGACTGATATAAACCTCAGTTAATGAAAATGTAAAATTTTCCACAGATGTAAAATTAAGAAAGAAAATAGTTTTTTACAGTGTTGTTGGGCTGTGAAACATATCAATACTGGAAGCCATTCTGATGAAGGATTTAGCAGTACGTGAAAGGAATGACCATTTGCAGTGATAATAAAGATGTCCAGAATTGTAACAGTTAATGCAGAAAAAGTATTGCAAAAGTTTAAAAATCCATTTACTGTGCCCTGACTATTAGGGAAGACATGAAATGACCTCTGTCAACTGTGTGGTTTTTTGCACCTTCTTCTGACATGTCTAGTACTAGTTACTATTGTAGACAGGCTACCAGACCAGATGGATCACAAATCTTATCCAATATGGTAACTCCTTATGTTCTTAAATGAAAATTTAACCAAAAGCATATCAGGAAAGCTTTTGGAAAATCTCAGCAAACTAGCACAAAAAATATCTAAGAAATTGCCACCTTCTGTCTACTACAACAACATCAAAGAATAATTTTATTGCTGGTTAATCTAGTATGCTCTCTGCTTTTTCAGGGCAGCTGTAGTCTTCAAACAGAACATTTCCTGAACTCTGCTATTTTTTTATGAATTGTTTCCATCTGTCTTTGAATAAACTAGCTCTGATCTGTGATCTGCATGTTAGGTTGTATCACCCTAGTCAAATTCTGAAGCCTGGACAAAGTGTTTTCAAGGTGGATATATTTCAATGCTGGAACAATGTATGTGAAGAAATTTATGACTCTTCAGTACAGCAGGTGTGATATTAACATAAAAACCAGAACAGACAGTGCTTATCAGAAAGAGGAGGAAAACAGACATATTTTTCCAAGATAGTTTCTGATCCCCTTATCACATCTCTCCCTCCAAGATAGTAGCACTGATCAAGTAAAATTTCTCCTGGTAAAACTGGTAACAGTTTTCCTTCAACCACCAGCTACTGAGTTCTGCAACACCTACATCTAGTTATTTTTCTTCTACCTCTAGTTCATTCTGTTTTCATGATAGCTGGATTATTGAGCCCCTGTGGGAGTGCTGAGTGTGTTACATGAGGAGAAGACCTGGCTCATTGGCCCTTGTTCTCCACACTTAAGACACTCTCAGGTACAGGGCTTATAAATGTACTCAAATAGCTATTCACTGCTCCCTCTCCCATCTAGTAGTATTTTACACCCGTCTTGCACAGAGGAAAGCATACAGTGAAGATCAAGTCAGCTATCCCCCAAAGCAGTGACAAAACATCTGACCACACTCATTAAAGCTTAGCAGTGGTTTCAAGGTGGGATGACAGGGCTGCTGCACAGACTGAGAGTCCATAAGATATACATTATTTCCCAGTGGATTTCTCCCCTGGAGGACATGGACATTTCCCTATTTGAAGCAAGCCTAATAAGAAGCCTCGTGACCTTCCCTCCCTTACATTCCACACTGAAGGTCAATTCCATTGGATGCAGATTTACAAAACTTCCCAGGACATCAGGTCTCTATTGTTTCCCATCCTGCTCTCCCTGCAACAAAACAGTACAACAGGATAGTACTGTTGAGTACAGAAGAACTGGCACATTCCCAGGGTGCAAGGAAAGTTTTACACTCTGTTCCATGGGTCCCAAAGCCAGAGAAAAGCTGTGACGACATGCTGTAACTGATGACTATGTATTTTTCTCCATGGCTGCAACCATATGCTGAGGCCATATCTTTACCCAATATACCTTAACAGTTGTGGCATGTCCTGTCTGTGATTTGACATGCTGGCTGCAACCCCATGCTACTGTCTCATAAAGGGACAAGGACACAACTATGCAACTTGAAGAATGGGGGTAAGATGTAGCCACCAAGATTTCTAGATACTTCATTCACCTCATAGCTGCATCTGACCCACCTGAACATCTGTGTTTGTAGATATGTGTGTAATGGGGTACAGGAGGCCTTATAACAACAATATGGCATAAAATATCTATGGCAGATGAGATTTCAAAGACATGACAAAGTTCTTGGCAGCACAGTGGGCAACGTGAGGCACCCATAGTAGTGATTCATATAGGTTGAACTTCACTGGTGATTCTTTGTCATTTCCCTAGGTTGATTTTCCCCAGTTATCTATCACATCTTTATCTTTTCTTAAGGCCTTGAAGTTTTGCTTCTGTAGGTATAGAGGTATTAAGCAGCTTGAATGCCGTTTGTGAAAGAAAGACCATTATTTAGAACAATTGCGAAGAGAAAGAGCTCTTGGATAATGAGGCACATACATCTTGTTTTTTAAGCATGTGTAGCAATATCCTAAATAGAAATGTTGTGTTGCTTTCCTGTTTGATCTTGCCACAGCCCTCTGTTAAAAAAAAAAAAAAATCAATAAATTGATTCAGAAAAATATAATAACACAACATACCAGAGCCTGCCTTTGTGAGTTAGGTCATAGGTAGGGTTGATAAAACAGTGCCATCTCTGAATTTCTAAATTAGTACACAGCAATTCCATATAATATATCTAGGCACTGTTTTGACACTTCTGCTGTGATGCAGAAGCACTTCTTTCTATCACAAAGCTAGAACCAGGAAAAGCTACAAACTTAGATGTTTGAAATCAACAAGGGGTTTGGGTCCAGCCTTGCAAGGTGGGGTAGGGCTGGGAGACACCCACACTGCTGAGTCCATCAGTTAGAACTGTCTGGGGAGGGACGAGTCAGATGCTGAAATGAAGGTGAGCTGAGATATGTCAGAGAAAGCTAGTTGTACAGAGCCAAAGATCTGGGACAAAAGGATCCAGAGGAAAGCGGGCAATTGAAGGGCAAGACACTACTTTTACCCCTCAGAGGCTGGCTGGGAGCAGGAGTAGTGCCTGGGGCTGTACAGGGGGCAGGAGCTACAGATGAGGAGGCCAAAGATGTCAGCAGCACCACAGCAAGGGCTCTGGTGGCTGAGGCTGAGCAAGGAAGAGTCAGGTTTAGGATTAAGGCTGGAGGTTGGAGGCTGGCAACTGAGAAGCACAAACCTGTAAAACAGGAGAGGCCACTGAGCAAGGCAGAGCAGATCTCTTCTGCCTCAGCCATTCTGAGAAGCAAATCAAAAGCTCAAAGGCATAATTCTCTTGTTCCACTTTTCAAGTTCTGATAGTCACCAAGGTCATCAGCTGGTGAGCTGCAAACTTTGGTTATTGCAGGGTGAAGATGCCTCAAAAATGACATTTTATTTCTAGTGGACAGTTAAAGAAAACCAAATTAGCCTGATTTGCCAAGAGGAGGTAGAAATAGGAATACCTAAAGGCCCTGCAAGTAGGGGATTGAAAAAACTGAGATATCCTAAATAGTTAATCACCTGTAAAAAAACAGGAAAATAGAATGATTTATCTCTATTAGACATCAAGGTTCCTGTTTACCAATCTATACTCTAATGTGTGTATGACACCGTAGTTCAAAGAGCAGCGAAGTTATATAGAAATTAAGGAGATGACAGAATAACACAGTTTAATCTGCATGGGAATTAAAACTGAGTAAATTGAAGAAATGATTATCCACGAAGCATGTGAAATACAGGAGATCTAACAGTGAATTTCACAGTGAACAAAGGATTATAAGCAGTTGTAGTTAACAGGGTCTAGTTACTGAACAGCAGTAAGAAAACTGGTTTGGATCGCCAGTTGGTGTAAACTGTCTCTGCCTGAGTTATTTCCTTTGAGTAGCACCAGTTTATACTATCTAAGAGTCTTGTCCCTCACCAAGAACATAAAAGAAGATAAAACACTATGCGACATTAGCTTGTCTAAGCAGAAGTCAATAAGGCCACATGTGCAGGTGTTCTAAGCAGATGGGGGGTGCCTGGGGGTGCTGCGGGCGAGCAGGCAACATGAAGGGGCCTAAAGCTCTATCTCTGTGCAGGACTCCTGAAATGGTGTGACACCATGGCAGCCTGTTGCAGTGTTCAGACCTCGGTGAGCCTCAGATCCCCCCAAAGCGGGTTTGGCAGGACAGTGCAGCTGTAGTGTATCCTTTGCATACCATATCCTTTGCATACCATGTCCTTTTTATAAAGACCCATTTAATCTCCCTTTTGGTTGTTCATGACACTCTTAGTGCTGACTGGAGTATGGTGATCAGGTGCAAATACTGTACATTGGCTGTTAAGTTCCAATAGTGTACATTATTGGGAAAGAATAATTAAGTAATGATGTTGATAATAATAAAAATTAATTTTAAAAAGTAATGAATCAATTAAATTATAATTAATTAAATTGTAATTCACTTAATGATTTATAATGGATTAAATAGTAATAAAATAATGAAAAAATAAATAATGATTAAATAATAACTAAATAACTTACCTACTCTGTTGTACAATGTAGTGGTTTTTGTCAACATAAACTGAGATGTACAAAACAAGGCAATGAAGGGGAGGTTTTGTCCCTGGTGTCATGTCCTGTCCATGCATGCCACAAACAGTTGTTGGTTCCCATGAAAACTTCCCATAAGGGGTTTACAGGCACAAGGCCATGAGAACAGCAGTATGAAAATAATGGCATGAGAGAACTGAAGGGGAAATATTGCAGAGGCTTTGGGAAATACTGCCTCAGCAGCTTCTGAGAAAAAGGTTATTACAATGGTAAGTGCTTGCTGTTTGCAGCTCTAAGGTACCCAAATAACTGCAGCACAAGTACTAGAGGCTTGTGATGGGGTGATATGGGGTAATAACACTTCTGGAAGAACTGGTCAGAGATCTTAATGGAAACCATGGCTGTACAGACAACAACATAGTGGAAGCTCAAGATCCTGAGGGGCATGGGGAAGGCAACAGTGGAGTACAGACTCTGGGGCTCAGGAGAACATACTTCCTCCTCATACCAGACATTGAGGAAGTCCACGTTCCAGGAGAGCGGTACATATTACCCCTACAGATAAAGATGGAAGAAGGGCAATTTGAGGACCTACAGACATGTCAGCCTCACTTCAGTTGCTGGGAAAATGAGGAAACAAATCTTCTTGGAAGCCATTTCTGGGCAAGTAAGTGAGAACAAGGTGAGCAAGAATAGTCAGTATGAATTCATTAAGGTTCAGTGATGCTTGACTGATCTGATAGGCTTAAGTGCTAAATAAGACGAATTGTTCGAGAAGGCAAGAGTAAACGACATAGACTTTATCAGGGCTTGTGACATGGTTTCCCACAGTAATCCTGTGCTGTGCAAAGCACTGCTCTGGCTGTCTGGCTGGAGAAAGAGGCTCTGGCTGGGCACGAGCTGCTCTGTCTGGCTGGCCTGGCAAGAGGCACTGGCTGGCTGGCCAGAAAAAGAAAGAGGCTCTGGCTGGCTGGCTGGCTAGGGCAAGCTGCTCTGGCTGGCTGACCAGATAAAGTGGTCTGGTTGACTGGCTGCAGAAAGATAATCTGGCTGTCCAGTTGGGAAGTGGGCTCTGTCTGGCCGGTTGGGGACAAGGGTTCTGGCTGTCTGGGTGGACTTGAGAGTCTTTGTCTGGCTGGCCAGGGCTGAGTGGCTCTGGCTGGCCAGCCAGGGCTGTGGATCTCTGGCTGGCTGGAGAAACAGGCTGTGCCTGGCTGGGGCGAGCTGCTCTGCCTGGCTGAGTTGGGGAAGATGACCTAGTTGGCTGGCTGGGGAGTGAGGCTCTGGCTGGCTGTGGGTCAACTCTTGATTCTGGAGCAGAGTGATGCTGGATGGTTTGAATTGAATTATTTTTGGTGATTTAGAGACATTTGATAATTTATCAAAATAAAATGACAATTCAAAC
>NW_010126616.1:0-1751 GCF_000699245.1 Pterocles gutturalis
GAGCTTGGGGATGGGGAAGCAGAAGCTCGGGGCTGGTGGGGAGAGGTGGCATGCCCTTGGGGTATGGGACTGGGAGCCAGATGCAAACCTCCAGTTGCTCAGAAACACGAGGTGGTACAGCAGCTGATGTCCCCAAGCGCTGTCCCAACTCAGGGATGCCTTGTTGACATGGAGGAGCACAAGGTATTACGCAAGAAATGACACATACGTGATTTAACGTACGTTCTATACTGCTTTGAGGACAGTACTGGGTTTCTGTGCCTCTTGGGCTGCCAGAGCTCCGTAGGGCTGGCAGAGCAGACGAGTGGCCACCGATGTAGCTCAGAAACGCCATCTCTCTGCCCACAGACGTTGACGAATGTACCGTCAACCGTTTGCTGTGTGACAACGGACTGTGCCGCAACACCCCCGGCAGCTACACCTGCACCTGCCCCAAGGGCTTCGTCTTCAGGACGGAGACGGACACTTGCGAAGGTAACGGGACTCTGAAGGCACAGGAGAGCATCTTCACAAGGTTTAAAGATTGAACTAGGTCTTGAAGTCCTGCCCAAAAGGGAGGTCAAGGTCTAACGTGTCGTTGGTTCCTTTTTGACCGCAGTGGTTTGAACTGGACCAGGTCCAGGCTTTGTGGGCTTGGGGTTTTTTTTTTTTTCTTACTTCAAATTTCACACTTCAAATTGGTGAGCATCCCAACCCAGAATATCTGGGCTTTTCAGTGGCTGAAAATCAGAATAATTTCCTTTAGGCTCCCCCAAATTTTAGGTAAAACCTGACCAAAATTGCAAGTTTTGGGGGATTTGATTGAAAGGTTGGAGTGGGGGAAATTGTTTCCTGCCCACAGAGTCCTCAAACATTTGAGAACTGGCACTTTGCATGTAAATGTCTGTTTAGAAGAAAAAAAAAATGTTTCTGTAAAGAAGGTGAAAAATGGCAAATCGTAAATGTCTGTTTAGAAGAAAAAAAAATAAAAATTTTCTGTAAAGAAGGTGAAAAATGGCAAATGCTGTGTAGCTTCGCATCTGGTTCAGACAGATAGATGTGCAGGACTCCCACAGCTGAAAAACTCCTCGCATCTGGTTCAGACATATGTGCAGGACTCCCACAGCTGAAAAACTCCCTTCTTCATCTTCTTTGCTTCTCATCTCCCCCAGTCTCTGGCCCAGGAAACTGGGTCCCCTGGCCCTCCCTGCAGTGACAGTCCCTTCCCCCCCAGATATCAACGAGTGCACCTCCAACCCTTGCGTGAACGGCGTCTGCAGGAACAACGCCGGCTCCTTCGCTTGCGAGTGCTCCCCCGGCAGCAAACTGGACCCCAGCGGCACCATCTGCGTGGGTAAGGATGGGACCCTCTCGAGCAGCTCTGATGGTGCCCATCAGCACCCCTGGGTGTTCGTCTGAAGCTCCTGCCCCAAGGATGGGGATCCCTTGAGACCTTTCTCTCTCTCACCAAGCGCTTCCTTGGGTGTTGTGAACAATTAAAGTCTATTTTTTGCATCCAGGAAGCCTGAAGAGCTGCAACCTCAGGCAGTGTCAGACACAGAAATCCCCAAATGTGCAGCAGCAAGCCCAAGGAGGTCCCAGGGTGTGCTGCCAGGGCAGCGGGGTGGTGGGTTCTCACTCCCCAGGTGGGTTTGTAGGGTGCTGAGATTAAGGTACATCGAGATGAAGTAGATCCTGTCTCATGAGAATGAGCACAGGACAGACACGGAGCTGCTGGAGCGGGGCCAGAGGAGCCACGGAGATGGTCCGAG
>NW_010126616.1:1945-2432 GCF_000699245.1 Pterocles gutturalis
AGATGGGAGAGCCCAGACGTGCTGCTGCACAGCACCGTGGTGGGACAGGGCTCTGGGGACCAAAGTGCTTGGCCCCACAGCCTAAAAAATAAAGTGCAATAGTATATTGCAGCTCAGGGATACTTTCTCCTAGCTCCTCCTCCTGGCAGCCTGGCTCCCATGAGGCTGGGAACCTCTGCTGAGGAGCAGCTCTTCACTCCCGCCTTGTCCATCCTTGTCCCTACAGACAGCATGAAGGGGACGTGCTGGCTGAACATCCAGGACGGGCGCTGCGAGGTGAACATCAACGGGGCCACGCTGAAGTCGGAGTGCTGCGCTACGCTGGGGGCAGCCTGGGGCAGCCCCTGCGAGCGCTGCGAGATCGGTAAGGCTCTGCCTGGCACGGCGATCAGGAGGGCAGGATGCAGCCCATGGAGATCAGGAGGGCAGGATGCAGCCCATGGAGATCAGGGGGGCAGGATGCAGCCCATGGAGATCAGGGGGGCAG
>NW_010126616.1:2491-5647 GCF_000699245.1 Pterocles gutturalis
CATGGAGATCAGGAGGGCAGGATGCAGCCCATGAAGATCAGGGAGGCAGGATGCAGCCCATTTCTTTGCTGATGTTCCTCTGTTTTCGTGCAGATACTGCCTGTCCCCGGGGGTATGCGAGGATGAAGGGGGTCACCTGTGAAGGTAAAGTGCTGCAGGATGCAGAAAACTTTTTTTTTTTTTTTTTTTTGGAAGGTGGTCATTGTTTATTTGTTGCTATTCTGCATCTTTGAGTCTGGTGGGGGACCTCCTCTTTCTGACCCTTTGCTGGACTCTCTCCAGTATGTCCGTGTCCCTCTCGTACGGAGGAGCCCAGAACTGGACACAGTGCTCGTGTCTGGAATTGGGTTTCCAGGTTTAGCGGCTCCACCAGCACTGCTCATGTTTGTGAGTCCTGGTGCCACTCTGTCAATGGACATGTGCAACAGGACCACCCTGTCTGTCCGTCTGTCTCTGACAGCTTTGTGATGCAGCCTTCTGGCAAAAGCATCCCGGCATGGCTGTGGTGTGCACAGAGCGTGTGTTTGTCATTGCGACAAGTTGCCAGTGTTAGTCTGGTGGCATCTCTGGGCTCCTTCTGCCTCCTCCTCAAGGTCCTGGGCTTGGCCGCGTGCTGCTCTCATGCCCGGCTCTTGCTTTTGTGCCAACAGATGTGAACGAGTGCGAGGTCTTCCCCGGCGTCTGCCCAAACGGGCGCTGCGTGAACACGGCTGGCTCCTTCCGCTGCGAGTGTCCGGAGGGACTGACCCTGGACGGCACGGCTAGGACGTGTGTGGGTAAGGACACCCCATCTCCCCCAGACTGGTCAGAGGTCCACCCATGTGCAGCAGGCTTGGGGACGGATTGATGGCACATCATCCCTGGTAAGGGCTGCCAAACCCAGCAGCCTCACCGAGCTGCATGTCCCCAGGTCCAGACAGTAATGTGATCGTTCTTGATGGACTTCGGGGACAGCCAAATGAATAACCTCAACTGGTTAATGACATGGCCCTAAAACAACTCCTGGCTGCTTTCTGTCACAGTGACAAACCTTTGCCCTTCACAGGGACCATCTGCACTGCTGGCTGCACCATGGAGGGTCCATTCTCTGACCCTGTGGCCAACAGGCTGGCCATGGCCAGGCTCTTACATCCTAGCATCCCAAACCACGTGGCCTCATCCATGCTTGGCCATTGTTTGGAGGATGCCCCAGCCAAAGCCATTCCAGAAACCTTGCTAACTATATCACAGAAAAGGATATCTCAGGTTTTAACAGAGGTTAGATGCTGCAGACATGGGCTCAGCTCTTCTCTCTCGCCAGACGTGCGCGTGGAGCAGTGCTACATGAAGTGGGATGAGGATGAGTGCACGGAACCTCTCCCGGGCAAGTACCGGATCGACATGTGCTGCTGTTCCGTGGGCTCAGCCTGGGGCATCGATTGTGAAGAATGTCCCAAGGTCGGCTCCAGCGAGTACAAGGCCATCTGCCCGCGGGGACCCGGCTTCGCCAACCGAGGAGACGTGCTTTCAGGAAGACCCTTCTACAAAGGTGAGAAGAAAGAGGGGAGGTGCTGATCGTGGGCTGTGCATAGCCCAGGGAGCCTGCTGCCAGCCCCGGGACCCCGGGTTCATCGCAGACATCCCCTCCCTGAAACCCTGCTGTCCTGCCTTCACCCGCAGATGTGAACGAATGTAAGGTCTTCTCTGGCCTGTGCACCCATGGGACCTGTCGAAACACCATCGGCAGCTTCAGGTGTATCTGTGGCAACGGCTTTGCTCTGGATGCTGAGGAAAGGAACTGCACAGGTAAGGGAAGAACCCCCTCTCTGGAGGGCTGTTGCCCATCTTGGGGGATGCTCAGCGTGATGGTGGGACCTGGAGGAGTTATCTTGGGGACATGTTGAGGAACCAAAGGCAAGACCATGAGCAGAAGGCTCCTCCTGCTCCTGGGATGAAGGATCAGTCCTGCAGCAGAGAGAAAGTCTAGGGGCTGTCTCTCCCTTCAGGAAAAGGCGTTCCTTGGTCTGCCGGGTCAGACTTGCTGGTCCTTGTTTGTTGCATTTGATGCGCAGTGCGGGCATCCCAGTGCCCGTAGAGGTGCTGGTGGTCTGTCCTGCCTGCGCTAGCTGCTCTCCATCCCCGCAGACATCGACGAGTGCCGCATCTCGCCAGACCTGTGTGGCCACGGCACCTGCGTCAACACGCCGGGCAGCTTCGAGTGCGAGTGCTTCGAGGGCTACGAGAGCGGCTTCATGATGATGAAGAACTGCATGGGTAAGGACGTGGCGCCGGCGCAGGGCAGGACCCTTCATTTTTTTTGCAACATGGAAGAAAGTACTTGATGCTGGGTCTGGCACAGGGCTTCGTGCCCAGCTGCTCTCTGTGTGTCTCGCTGTCTGGCTCCCTGTCTGTCTGTCTCTCTCTGACCCCTGGTATCAAGCCAAACCTCTTCATTGCCCTCTGGGGGAGTTGTGGGGGGTCCCTGTGCTGCAGAGAGCCCTGGCAGCCGCTGCTCTCCCCAGGGCAGTGACTATTCTGCCTTATTTTGATGGCGAGGGCAGAGCTGGGCTGAAAGGCAGCGTGTGTAGCGAGAGGGATGCTGGGTGTGTGGCTGGGAGCACCATAGATGGAAGCCTGGGAGGACAGCAAAGCATATGCAAAGTGAGTCAGGGGTTCATGAGACACAGCATGAGCTGAGGGACATGTGTCCCCAGCACGGCTTGGCTTGAGCCCCAGAGCCCTCCAGAGGAGAGCAAAGAGACAGAACTATAGCTGCTGCCTCCTGCATGGATGCTGTGCCATACGTGGGCGATGGTCCATCAGAGATGGCCTGGTGCAGGCTCTGCTGTCTCTAGCAGCATCCCAGGGCTCGTGTGATGCAGAGCAAGGACAGACTGTGAAAAGGTTGCCAGACTTGGGACCAAAATTAGGCACCTTCCCTCAGAGACATCTTTTTATGAGAACCTCCCGGATCAGAGGCCAGAGCCTGGTGGTGCCCCCTGAGCTGGGGAAGGAGCCCGGTGGCCCAGGCTGGCACCAGGGAGGACTCTGGGTGTCCAGCCTGGGCTCTTCCTGCAGTGACACTCATGGGACATCGTTGGTCCTGCCCTGCCACCTCCTGGCCACCGTTACCTCAGCTGGGGGAGCCCACAGGGGAGCCCATGGGGCCACCAACCA
>NW_010126617.1:0-274 GCF_000699245.1 Pterocles gutturalis
GCTGCCCCCCTTGCCCCCTGTCCCCAGGCATCTCCTCCATCCTCTTCGCCTCCCGCCTTGGCTGCCTGGAGCCACAGGTGCCGAGTGACACCGAGACCTTCATCCGTGCCATTGACACCATGTTTGTCACCACGCTGCTCACCATGGCCATGCCCAAGTCCCTCCATCGTCTCTTCCCTCGCCCGTGGCGGATGTTTTGTGAGTCGTGGGACTTCATGTTCGCCTTCGGTGAGGGGACACTTGGGGACAAACCTTTGGCTGGAGAGGACGAAGC
>NW_010126618.1:0-11836 GCF_000699245.1 Pterocles gutturalis
CCCGCACCCAAACCCCCTCTCCCCCCACCCAGCACCCCTCCCTGCACCGGCTTTGCCAGGCCATTGGCGTGCAGCATCGCCAGGCTCAACTCTGCCTCTCTGCTCACCTCAACCTCCCATACAACACTCTCCTCCTCCGGCTCTCCATGCCCAGAAGTATTAAACACTAATTTCCCATTTATTCTCAATAAAAAGCACTCTTTAACTCCTAATAGCTTTCCTAAAGCCATAACCTGCCTCGTCTGTTGTTTAATAGGGAATCAATGCTGTTGTGATACAATGGAATGAGCATTGATTTATCTCGTTCTAACTGGCAGCTCAACCGACACGGCGTTAGTCCGTGTGCTCCTTCCCAGAGATCCCAATCGGCTCCTCTGAGCCCGGCGTGTTTCTCTTTGCTAATAATTAATTACAAAAATCTGGCATAAGGCTTGCAAAGGGGATTAGGCAGAATGACTGCTTGCAGCAGCTTTCCTAAATTAATGCAGAAGCGGAACCAACCAGTCCGAGGTGCATTTGGAGCAGCTCACGCTGGCGGGCATGGGCTGCCTTGGGACAGCCGCCTGTGCTGGCCGGGGGCTGGCGAAAAAAAAACACCGCCCCTGCCTGTCCCAGGCACTGCAGCTGATCGGTGACGGCTGCAGAGGAGACACTGCTGGAGCTTGTGCTCCAACGGCTGGTGATGGATCAGCCCACAAGAAATCAAAAGGTGAAAAGGGATTTGTGGCCCAGGAAAAAGGACATTTGTCTCTCACTCAGAGGACTGGGAGAGCCATTTCTCATTTTAATAATGCAGTGATTAACTCGAGGCAGGAGGGAATACTCCTCTGAGACAGGAACGCTCCCGACTGCCGTTTACACGGGATCCACAGTAATTCTGTTGTATTAATGTAATTACCAGACAATCCATTTCAATAACATAATCACGACTCATATTTCATTCCTCAATTACCGTTCTGATTAGAACAGTTTCTAAGCCATAACCTCCTCACAAACCCATCACTAAAATGATTTTTAAAAGAGACCAATCCAATAATTACTCTCACCATGTTAAGCCAATTAGCCCAGTGGCAACGGAGCAGAAAGGTATTTTTCTTACTGGCTGCTCATCAGCAGTGGAAAGAGAAGTTTCAGTGGAAGAACACGTCCCTCCCCAGAGGCCTTTTAAAAATTTTCAATCTTTCAAATAACGAACACACTGGGACAAATCAGCCCTGAGTTGGCTCCTCCTGGCAGGTGCCATGGGGCAATGTCCCTTTGGGGACCCGTGGAGGCTGGTGCACGATGCACGTAGGATCATAGAATCATAGACTCATTAAGGTTGGAAGGCTGCTGGTCCCTGCTCCCTGCTGCTTCCCCAAGTCTTGGCTCCACAGCCCAGTGTCTCCAGTCCGGCAGTTCTGCCTTGGCTGCCCTTTCCCATTTAACTGGGTTTTTTTGCCAGTATTTTCCCTGCTCCTCCCCCCTGCACTCCCGCAGGGCTGCAGAAATCCTCCTGCCTGCCCACAGCCAGGCTGGGATGCTCGCTCCGCTGCCTGGGACCTGGATTTTCCCCGAGAAACACGCGGGGAAAAGGAAACCTGTGCATGTTTTTGACACTTTATCGGAGCAAAATATAAAAGCAAAACTTTTGCAACTCTCCCTATCTCAGAGCCCGGGCTGTTCTCGGTGGCGTGGGAGCGGGTGACGCTGCCGTCCCACAGGTCCCTTACCTGCTGCAGTCACCAGCCCTAAACGTTCGAAATTTAAACAAATCACATTTCCAGGAGATCGCAGCAACATGTGAGGGATGAATCCCCCTTGGAGCGCTGGAATTACAGAGCAGAAATGCGATTGTTTGCCAGGAGAAAGCAGTTCAGAAAGCTGCACGTTAGACACTATGGTGTGACACGGGGTGGTTTTGCACTGCAGTCCTCTGAGATCGTAACGAGTAGAATCTCGACAGCGTTCTCTCCTGCATTAATCATTTTAAGCTGATCCTACAGGATACAAGGGCAAATTAAATTCTATTTGCAATTTCATGCGTGGCGCACAGGCGCGGCCGAGGCCTGAGCCAGCAGTTTTTCAGCAAGACAGGCGTGTAAGCTGCAATTATGCAGCTACTTCCTCCCATGTGCCAACACCCTTATTACTGACAAATTTATAAATGAAAATGTATGAATGGTATGAAATTCACCTTCAAGGATGTAGCAAATTAAAATGAATAACTTGTAAGAATTGCATTTGAAGAAAAACACTGCTTTCAACGGTTAAAATGACAAATGGCAGCTCTGTGCCTTTCTGGGGCTGTGCTCTCCTGGTGTGACCCGATGGGCTCTGCACGGACCGGGATGCTCCGATGCCAGTCCCTGGGGCTGCTGCAGGCAGGCACCCACCACATCTCCCACCCTGAGCTGCGAGTGTGGGAGACATGGGCATCCCCTGGGTCCGGTGGGATGGGGCGTCTGGGACCCCACCCATGTCCCAGTGTCCCCCCGTGGGAAGGTGGCAGGGTCACGGACGCAGGCAACCCGCAGGCAGTACAGGGACAGGAGCAGGTAGCTCCCTGCCTCCCGAATGTACACAGTCCTGATTGACATACTGACACACAGAAGTGGATCAATCAGCAGCTGGCACACCAGGACAGGCTTTGCACCAAATCGCAGGCGGCTGCATCATTAGGGACTCCCCAGGTGACATTAATGTCTGTTTGTACAGGAGGAGAAGTGTCCCCCAGCTCAGCACGGCAACAATTAGCACAAAACGAGCCACGAGCCGCACTGGGCACGACAGTGACGTTGAATAAAGACTCTTAGTCCTGTTCCCCTTCAGCATCTGGGCAAAAAACTGAGCTTGTTTCTCCAGGATGCTGAAGGTCTCGTTGTCGGGGTCGCGGGGTGCAGCTCCACGTTGTGCGTGCCGGGGGGTGGTGGTCAGTTATCACCCTGCGGCAGCTTCCTCGGGGTCTGGCACAGTTACCAGGGGGGAGATTGCGAGGGGGGGTCCGGACAGATCAGCCCCACTCTGGCACCAGTGCTCTCTGCTAATGAAAAATGTAAAAGCGATATAAGAGGGAGCATCAAAGGGCCGTGGAAGGTATTGTTAACCCACATCAAAGATGGAAGGCCAAGGAAGAGGCTTGGCAGGGGAGGGAAAATCATGGCAGCAAGATCAAAAGGAATAAAATACTAAGATGTGCAATATTTCTTTGCCAGCCAGAGAGATAACTAAGAGAGCTTCAAAGGCATCTTCTGCGCTCATGACTGACTGATAAATAAATAAATAAGGCAGTTGGCTCCATCTGAGCTTAGCAGTAAGAGGATGAGGAGCAGGGAAGGAGAGCTGGTCCCGTCACACAGGATCGCTCCCTGCCTCCCATCGCTGCTCCACGGACGAGCATCCATCCAGAAATGGGTGCAGGGGCAAACACTCGATGGGAAACACCACACAAGGTTTTGTTTTCACTACACATTCATCCCCCATGCGTGGTCCAGGAGTCTCGGGCCCGAGCGGCGGTGGGTGCAGGACCCAGCGGCAGAGCATCCCCGGGCTGCCCGTCCCCGGCACAGGGACCCCCCGCTGCCCTCCTCCCTCGGTGTCTGCGGGTTTGAGATGATTCTCTTTGAGATGCTGTGACTCCTTGCACAAACCGTCTTCCCGAGTGTCACATTAAAGAGGCTGTTAAAAGCCTTCCCGAAGTGTAAGTTTTCACACTCGTTACAGCTGATGTCTGCCAGCAGCGCACCCAGAGCTAATTAACAGCCCCTGTTATCAAAATACAAAACTCGTTATCTGAAAGTAACCTCTTTCTTTCTCCCAAATCGTGTTCATAAAATGACACATCAGGCAGGGTTTTTCCTTCCATGAGTTACACTCCATTTTCCAGGTATTTTGAGAAGGCACCGACGGTTTTTGGCCACGTGGGAAGAAACCTGCGAGGCAGCAAGCTCTGAGGAACCGCCACACACACCACAGCCCTTCCCGTCCCCGTCCCAAAGCACTGATCCTGCACCATGGCCCGCAGCTCCGGAGGCGGATGGTCCTTCCCAACCGTCAGCCATCATCAGGTCCTGGTGGTGCCTCAAAACCAACCAAGTGGTCAGCGTCGCTGAGAAGAGGCTCTTGCCCATCGCCTCCTGATTTTGGCAGCCCCGTGGGGTGGTGGCCAGACACCCCCGGCTGCTCTGTTTTAATCCCAATGACTTTGTACGGCTTCTCTCCTGCACGACAGGAGACAGAACCCTATCTTGGATTTTCTTCTGGTTTTTGGTCTTTCTCCCTGTCAAGGATAAGCTGCAGCCGTCAGCCCACGACTGCAGCTGAACAAAGGAGGCAGTTCTTTTATCTAAACAGCAAATTCAGATAATAAGCAGGGGGGAAGGAGCTTGGCTTAAAAACTCTGAGCAAACTGCAAATTATTCTCTTTGAAGGAAATGAGCCTGTTCTAAATTTTCAGTTGGACGGTTCAGTTTTGACTGCTGGCGGATCAAAAGCTGCATTTCCTCCAGCGTCTGACAGCAGCGGAGCGGCAGCAATCCCCTATTCCTAGCAGGTCCTGGGCTGGGTATTTGCCCAGTGGCTTTAACAGGAATTCACTCAGCTTACTGTGATTATTGGGTCTTTAGAGCAGTAATGACTAAAATGAAATAACAGCCCAGCAGAAGCAGGCTGAGCTCCACTGCTCTGCAAACACCCCAGACCCCTCTGCTGCAGGTACCAAAAGCACAGAAATAGCCCAGGAGCCCTGGAATCAGCCAGACAGGAAGAAATTTATTCATGGCACTTTTGCAGCTTTTGTTTGGGGATCTGCAGGGGGGGATTTCAGTGTAAAGCCGCCTGGCTTTGCTGTGGTTAACCCTTGTCTTGCTCTCTGTGAGGGAAAGGAAAGCAGCAGAGCTGCAGGCAGAGAGCATGGAGCTGTGTGTCCTGCAAAAACCAGGTACTGGCGTCATTCTGGGAAGAAATTCCCACTGAAGTGAGACACAAATGCAGACGTTAATCCAAACAGGCTCCTGCTCGGCTCCCGGGCTCACTTTGCAATCCTGTGTCTGAAACATTTTCCCATTCATAAAGGCTCTGGCCATGGAGAGAGACAAAGCGTGAGGGACCGGGCGCTGTGGTCCTGAGCACCACCAGCCCCTGCACATCATCCCTGCTCCTCCCCGGCTGTCCCAGTGCTGGACAGGCTGCCCCAGCCTGACCTCTGTCCCCTCGGAACATCCCAGCCAGTGGCTCATTTTATTGCTGATTTAGGCTTGGGAATGTTTACTGTCACCTCGGTTGTTTCCCACTCTTTACAGCTTGGATATTCTGTCCATGCGGCTGCCGGCCCTACCGAGAGGTGCAGAGCTGGGATGGGTTCTGCAGTGCCAGGGCTAGCGGGTGACATCCACCAGGAAAGGTCTGAACCAGCCACCCCATCGCAGAGGCACCGCACCCCTACCCCAGGACCGGAGCTGGAGGATGGGAGGAGGGGGCACGAGGGGCCGGTCCCTGCTGGGAGAACAGCTTTCTCTATCCGAGCGCAGGGGGGATGAAGGGGTGGGACCCATGATCTGCACCACGATGTACATATTTTTATTGTCCCCTCCAAACATCTTTAGAGGATTAGAGGAAGCCCACATCACATGGGGATATAGATGTTGTGAAGAGAGACACGTATTTTCGGCACAGGCTGCCTGAAAAGTGTGCAGCCAATAGTGGTTTAAATACCCCAGCGCAGTTATTCACAGAAAACGCTTTTCTTTTTTTTTTTTTTTTTTTCCCCTAGTGTAACTGTAGTCATCATTCAGCCTTATAACTATAATGGATGGTTGCTAGAAGCCTTCCCAACCAGGCAGCACAACAAGATACAGACGGTTAACCCATAGCAATCCTCTAAGGAAATTTCACATTGGGCCCTTTAATCCGCTCTTTTGGAAATTATTCAGATAAGTCAGTGCACGGGGCACTGCTGCAGGGAAAAGAATGAACCTGGAACAAAGTGGAATGAGATTTGAAATAATAGAAATAAAGAAAAAACACACAGGCAAGCTTCAGGTACACCTCAAAAATTCAAATGAGCTCATTTGCAGAGCTAAAAATTTCCCAGGGACTCCAGTTGATTCAAAGAGAAATGTATTTAATTTAAACCAGCTCACTTCAGGGAGCTCTGAACTGGGGTGAAGTGCGTAAATAATTGATCAACCAGGGAGTGAGAAAGAGGGGAAAAAAGAAAAAGAAAAAAAGAAGGGACGCAAAGCACCTGGCTGTGTGCGGAGCTGGAGAGGAAGCACGTGGCATCCCCTGGCATCCCGTGGCATCCCGTGGCATCCCGTAGCATCCTGTGGCATCCTGTGGCATCCCATGGCATCCCGTAGCATCCCGTGGCATCCCGTAGCATCCTGTGGCATCCTGTGGCATCCCATGGCATCCCGTAGCATCCCGTGGCATCCCGTAGCATCCTGTGGCATCCCATGGCATCCCATAGCATCCCGTAGCATCCCATGGCATCCCGTGCCACCCGACTGGGACAGCAGCACAGAGAGGGGGTGGCAGGGTCCCAGAGCCACCCACACTGTCCCCAGGGGCTCGGTGGCACTGAATTGCCAGCAGCCAGATTGGGGCACGGGGGTGAACCCATGGGCCGGCACATCCTGGTGTCCCTCTGGCAGGGCACGGGGACGTTCACCTCATCCCGCCCCAGGGACACAAGTTTTAATGACATTTTCTTCCAGCCACAAAGTCAAACGGAGCCTCTGCGTCCTGTGTGGCCTCCGACTCGGTGTTAGTTTCCTTTCTGCTTCACTGGGTAGTTTACAAAGTGCTTAAAATAAAACAAATACACTCAGTCCTTTCTCCTCAGCAGCTCTCAGGGCACATTAAGGTGTAGCTGGTACCAGAACACACACACCAATAATTTTTCTGCAGTGGTTCGCATTTGGATGCAAAATGGAAATCCAGAGTTAGTGCTTGTCTGCAGCGCTGCTGTGTGTGCAAACAGCGATTAAATCCCGCCGCCACACCGCATAAATCCACCAGCGACGGAATAACTGCAGTTAGAAGGGAAAATGAAAAGAAATGGCTGTTCATTTGCATGTTTTAAGAGTAATTTTGCTCAGGCAGCAGTTGTTCTGGATGAAGTGTAACTTCTAAGCACTGTTCCACGGCACGGGAGCCACGCTGTGGATGCAGGAGGCTCTGGGCTGCAGCGGGGCTGCTCTGGAACGGTGACAATGGAGCACAGCAGGAACCAGGGACCCTCCAACCCGGCCTCAGGCACAGCAGCTGACCCCCCCCCCCACTGAGCCCAGGGGAAATGGGGGGGGTCTGAGCAGCCCTGTGGCCCCCCGCCAGCCCATCCAACAGCACTGCCTCTCTAAATGTTATTTTTATTGATTTTTATTCAAATAGCTTCCCCTTATTAACTGAGCCAGGAGGTGGCACAGCCTCCCAGACAATATGCTTTCCGCCAGCAGCGGTTAATGCATGCAGGATTTAAGACCGATCTCTTTTTCCTGCAGAATTCGCACACTCCTCCCGCGGGAAGCCCCCCGGGCACGCGGGCTGGGAGAGGCTGCGCAAGCGTTCGCTGGAGTCAGTGGCAAACGCCGCATGGATGCTCCTGTAACTCCAAATAAATGAATTAAGTTAGAGGCACAAATGTAATTGTTATCCACTTCGTTTACCGTTGACTGCTATCTTCCTGCTCAATAGGGCTCGATGGGGGACGCGTGTGATGCACCTGGACCGCGGGTGCTGGGGGCAGGTAAAGCCCCCCCAGGCTCCAGGAGTGAGTGGGGGGGACCCACAGCAGGGAGGGTTCCAGGGGAGCGGCAGTAACAGCAACACACCTCTGCCGGGTGGGATTGCTCCCTCCAGCATTGGCAGAAGCCAGAAATTCTTAAAAAAACAACAACAAAACCCCCAAAGAACCAAAGTCATCCAGGGCCAGACAGAAATCTCCTTCCACTCTCCAGGAAATACCAGCGGGCAGTTCACCTGCTGGGCTCCTGCTCTCTGCTCCCCTTCTGACCGAGCACATCCCTTGGAAAAGGATTGATTACGTGGATACGGACCAGCGAGAGACGAGCAGCACCGGCAACGGCAGTTAATTGCTTATTGCGCTTTCCTGTGGCTGGTCCCGGGTGATTTTTTCACAAATGAATATTTGAACAGCCGCTGACACATAAGTAATGTCTCTGATTTGCATCAAGCATCCCTCATTAGGAGGAGGATGGAAGCCTCACCCATCCGCCCACTAACGCCAGGGAATGAACACGACGGGTCCTTCCGCAGGCAGGAGGGAGGGATGTGCCACTCCCCAGGGAGCCCCCCCCCGTGATGGGAGCGGGGCCATCGCCCCATCCCACCCATCCACACGTGGCCTCCAGCCCCCCGACCGCCCTCACGGTGGGACGTGGGCCGTGGCTCTGGAAACCCTCCTCATTCCACCAGCAGCCTTTTGGGGTTTGAAATCACGGGGCTCTGCGCAGAGCTGTAATCAGATTTACCGAGGGAGCTCCTCGGTCTCAGAGACACAACAAATCCCTTTTAATCCTTTTCTTAAACTCTGTCTTACAAGTGCTTACAGCAGAGTTTATCTTCCAGCTTTAGGTCCAATTTTGGTTTCCAGATGTGTTTTATTTTCAAACGCAGCTGTAGCTGCACTCGCCATCTCTAAATGACCGACGTCGAGCACATTCCACCCGCGTTAGGAGCATTCCCCCTCCTTCCCACCCACGCCCCGTCCTGGACAGTCCATCCAAGCCACAGTGCCCGTGTGCTGCCGGGCGGGGAAAGGCTCCAACACACAGCCCGGCAGCAGCTCTGCCTTCAGCGCAGGTGACACACGGCCAGGATAAAAAAAAAGTGGCTTTCCCAACCCAGGGGGAGGACCAGCCACTCACCTTCCCACCGGCACCAGACGCATCCCCATCAGCAGAGATCTCTGCCAGGGATGGTACAGGTGGTCCAGAAACCAACAGACAAACAGAAATCGCTCACTTTTTTTTTTTTTTTTTTAAGTAGGAGCTACAATCACTGCAACAACTGATGAGCTACTTCTCCTGCGAACATCTCCTCATCACATCCCAGCTCCGGCACTGAGGCACCTTTTGGGATGGCTGCAATTATACAAAAGCCCAGCCTGAGTCACACCAATTAATCTCTGCATCAGCAGCCCCGCTCGCTGCTTCTCCTGCCTCTTCTGCTCGGGGTTCTCTAATCAACCAGCTCGGCCTGTTCCCATAGAAACCAAGCAGCACATCACTACAGAGTCCCAGCTTCTGGGTTTTTTTAAAGTTATCATCAGGCTTTTATTCTCCCCCTACGAAAGCCATGTTGATAGCCGGAATGGGGGACGGCCACTCCGCCGTGGCTGCCAGCAGAACACGAGACTCCGCTGTGACTGCTCCCGTGCACGGCGCCTGGAGGGCTGGGCAGGCTGCAGAAGCTGGCTGTCAGCGTTCGCGTCTCATTGATCCGTTCCAGCTGCAGCTTCGTCTTTTCCCTCTGCTGCCTGCAAGCCTTCGTTTCTCCTCTGGTTGATGTGTATGTCCAAATGGGAAGTCTTCCCTCCTCTTCCTCCGGGGAAGGGGCAGAAGCCGTGCTGTGCACTTTGCTGGGACAGTTGTGATGAAAAACACAGAGTGACTCCAGACCCAGCTCTGGCTGCGGGCAGCGGGCACTTGTGCAGCGGCTGTGCCATTGCTGCGTCCCATGATGTCCCATTGCTGCACAGCCGTGTCCCGTGTCCCATCACTGCATGACCATGTCCCATCACTGCATGACTAGGTCCCATCACTGCATGGCTATGTCCCAGTGCTGCACAGCCATGTCCCATGTCCCATGTCCCATGTCCCCTGTCCCATCACTGCATGGCCATGTCCCATCACTGCATGACTAGGTCCCATCACGGCATAGCTATGTCCCATCACTGCACGGCCATGTCCCGTGTCCCACGTCCCGTCCTGGCCCGGTCACCAGCACAGCAGATGCAGCATCTCCGGTTCTGCAGGGCTTCGGACCAAGGAGGCAATTTGCCCCCCCCAAACCCTGAATTTACGGCCTCTGGCTTGGGTGCATGGCACCAGGGAGGATCTCTGAGGAGTGAATGGATTCAAAGATGTGTCTGGAAAAGCTCTCTTCCTGGGTGCCTCGGGCTGGGGCACAGAGACCTGGGGTCCTGGGGTGGTCCCAGGGGGGTCCCACTGCCAGGAGCTACTCAGAGCTGCCTGAGGTTCCTGCTCCACAGGGGAGAGCAGCAGGGAAAAAGCGAGTCTCAGATGGAAAACCTTAGATGTGTTGCCTGGAGTTTTGTTTTTCCATCAAAAGCTGTTAATGTAAATATTTACTGGCAACTGTTCCCATTCTATTAGTGACAGGGCTTTGTGCAGGCTGCGTTTCTTAGGGAAATACTTTATAAATCTGCTTGATGTATTCAAATCATCTCCAGTGCATTCGTTTAATTTTGTTTGTGGTTTTTTTTTTTTCTTTTGCAGGAGTGAAACTCCTGCACATATGGCTATGCTTATGCAACTAGTTGATTAGATTTTACATTTCCATGAGTAATTTATGGTAAATTGCCCATAGATTCATTAAACCCCCCACCCTTTAAATATGTCCTGAATAATCTTCCATGCTTTTTATATAGAACAAAAATAGAGTGATTCTGTATTCCAAAGGGACACCTACGGATAAGAACATGTTGCATTTATAGTAGCTCAAATGTGGGATATAGAAAATGTCTGTCTTGCTGGGATTTTAAAGCCCCACTAAAATGTATTTCGAGGAATCAATCGGGACCCAGTCAATGCACAAGAACTGCTTCAATAAATCTAAATAGAGGTGTCGGGCTTTAAGTGATTTGCACATTAAATAAAACCTGATTCTTCATCGAGTGTATTGATCGTTATCATTAAGAGCACATCTGTTACCCTCCCTGAGCAGGGGGCTGACAGCAACGCCAGCAGCAGCCAGCACTGCGGAGCTCAGGGGCTCTGCGGGGTCCAGCCGCGTCCCTGGGACCCCCGGCAGCTCCCCACAGCCTTCATCCCACCCCAGAGAAACCTCAGCCCGGACACATTTCTGTCGTGCATGCCTTAAAGGAGCACGAAACAGAGCAAGGAGATATTTTGCGTGCAACCCTGAGAAATACAGGAGTCGTCTCCACGTGCATCTTCCCAGCCTGGAGGCAGAGCCGGGGGGAGGCGGGGAGCCCGTCCCCAGGGCTGGGCTCTGGACACAGCACCCTGCCCTCACCCACCCAAAATGTTCACCCCGGCGGTGGAGAGGCTTCGGCTCCTCGCTGTGCACAGAGAGCACTTCTGTTCTCTTTAACCCTGTAAAGCAGTTTGGGACTGATACTCCGTAAATACGTATTCTCCCCCAAAAGCTGTTTTCCGGGTGGGGGTTGATGTACAACAAGCTGTTCCAATGTCTGATTTATAAGGCATGTGAAGTTTCTGACTGAAAAAAAAATATGACAAATTTCTCAGGTGTCTCAGTGATTTATTGACCATGTGGCAATTTATAAGTCATGTCAGCAACTTCATAAGTAACACAATTAATTCCGAAGTTATCCCCAAGTTATCCAAGCCCTGTGTCACTGACAAATACATGATGGGTCTGAGTGATAGGCTGGCTCTGAACTACGACTGACTCCGAAATAAGTCACAAGCTGAGTCATAAATCACAAGAGATGGATCTGGGCACACGCTGAGTCGCACGCACGTCGCCGGATGGATCACACACCCCGGTGAGGTGGTATCTGCGTTATCTCGTGCTGTGTGAGTAAACACCGGCGTGCAGACCTGGGACCGTGCTGCGGTGGGGCGAGGAGCTGGCGGGCACCGGGAGCTGGCACACGCCTGCACAC
>NW_010126619.1:0-4912 GCF_000699245.1 Pterocles gutturalis
ATAATTAAACCTAAATCATTACAAAGTACCTTAAGTCAAAGAACTGGAGCTCTTTTAGGAAATGGTTTGCCAGGCTCTTGGTAACATGGTGGAGTTTGCAAGCACTGCAGGAATTTTGGACTTAGCAATTTCTTACCAGAGTTAAAACAGGACAGAAAAAGTAGAATGTTAGAAGTTTCTTTTTCTCTTATTGCTACTTTATCTGTTTTTTTTTTCTGTGTGGTGGTTTTTTGGTTTTGTTTTGTTGCTGTTGTTTTTTGTTTTTTTCTGCTCAGCCTGTTAGTTTAATGCCTCAGGTGTGGCGCTCCCCACTGGGTGATCCTCCCTCTTGCTGACCCTTAGCTCAGATTCTCTTGCTTCATTCAGTGCTCTCAGGTCTCTCTTGTGTTTTCATTCCCCTATGGTCCTTCTTACAGCGCGAGCAGGTGAGCCTCTTCTAGGTCTTGCGCCAACATCCTTCTCTTCTGATTGCAAAGGCGGATTTGTTCCCTCCTACTTCCAGCCAGAGTATCTCCCACTGAAGGACAAAAGGTAAGTGACCACCTTTATTTTCACTGGCTTAAATGACCCTGCACCAAAGCAGTTTTGTTCCTTAACTCTCCCTATGACATAAAAAATTGCAGGTCCAAGGCAGAGGTTACTACAGTGGTAAGAGGAATCACTTCCCTAGCTCAAGCAAAAGATTATTTTTATCCAGGATTCCTGGAAGCTTGCTGGTAATCGAAGTAAAAACTTGCCCATATGAGCAACCCTACAATATTTTTCCATGGAAACAAAGAAGTGACAAAGCTATAAAGTAAGAAAAGTTTGTAGCTAGCTTCCAAAGACACTTCTTAAAAATGTAATGCTAAAAAATAAAAAAGTGGCAAAAAACCCCACCTACCGAAGTGTCCTTTATAATATCTTTTTAGAAAAGGTGCTTTGCCTTCTTGAAAATAAAATCTCAAGCAAATAACAACCTCCTCCTGCTCGCCCCCATACCAGCAATCTTGAATATTTCAGGGATTGTAAATAATGAGGACTCGGTTATCTTCACGAAGACAATGATGTTGTTCTTGAAAACACTTAACTGGGGTCTTGGTTTTAAGGAGAAATATTCTTCAGTGCATTATTGCTGTGAATTGTAAGTGCTGAGTTTCGAAGTATTTCCAAGCACACACTTTGCAATAAAATGTAGGGTTTTCTTCTAATCTCTCATCCATTAATGGATAAACTCTACTGGGGTTTTGAATGCAAAGACATCAGAAAAACACATGGATAATTTATTGTAGTTTATAAGCAAAGTTTTCATAAAGTAACTTCCATCTATTGTCTTTGTAGCTGCTCAGACAAAAAGTAAACTAGAACTGCCACCTGAATTCTATTTTACTGCACGTACCTTTCACATTAAGGAACTGCATAATCCAATATAGGATGTAGGTGAGAACAGTCTGATCCAAACCAGTAGCTGATGTTCTGTTCCTTTTTCTGATGCTTAATTTCTAGCTGTTCCATTAAAAGTTTTGTAGATGCTTTCCTGACGTGGATAATAGGGTCATTTCAAGTGCATGCTACCTGGACCGTGCTCTCTTGGCTCTGTTTAGGATAGTGGAAAAAAATTTACTTCTATCTGATGCTAGAATTGTTTTGCACAAAATATATTGCAGAGGGAAACCCCCCAACAATTCAGCAGTTGTGTTCATGTGAGTTTAATTTGGAAAGCAATCATATGTTTCCTGTAACGCCTCTTATAGCTGTTTGGGGAGGGGACTAGGGAAGAGGTCTTGTTTGGGTTTATGCCTGGTTTGGTTTCTGAGAAATGTTTTCCTTTCCAATTGCACAAATAACTGCAGCACAGCATTGCTGAAACCAGAACACCAGTGAGCTTACCTGGCCTACTGGTTCTGATTTAGTGTGAGTCCCAGGGATAAATAAATGCAATTGCTGAAGTTCAATATGTCCAGAAAAATCTACCAGGACAAAGCATCACTGAATCAGAACTGTAGGAACACAGCCTCTTTGCTTTGACGGCATCTTAGTGAAGCAGGAACAACAGGAGGCTGGAGCAGAGGCTTTAAGCTGTGACTTTATTGCTTCTGTTGCTGTTAAAATATGGTATTATCACAAATTGTGCAGCCCAGGTTGCTCAGCTTTGAGGCTCGTCTCAGTCTCCACGTACAGCATTTTCATTGATCCTTACCTAGACAAGCAACTTGTTTTGCTGCTAGGATTATAATCTTTAAGAGAGCGATCAGTGCTACCCATGTTCTTTCCTCCAGCTCAAAAATAGACACTAATTAAAAATGTTTCTAGTCAGCTGGCACTGGTGTGAGAGACTGAAGGAAGTTCAGCACTTCTGTGGAGAGGAAAGGGAATCCCAGTAACAGAAGAGCTTACTGTCAATTATTTAAGGTCAACACGAATTCTGCAAGGTTTGGGTCTTTTTGTTCATATTGCTAATAAGAACCATCTATGAACAGTTCACTAAGGTAAAATAATTCCTTTTTTTGATCTTACAATTTTCTGTATTTTATTTATTTAATAAAGGGAGCTTTATTTGCTCACTTTTGGGATAATGTAATTTGAGCTCATGACTCTTCCCTCCCCAATGGTGTCAGCAGCTCTGGTGGGGTATGTCAGATCAGAGTGGTTTGGGTGATGCTCCCAGAGTCCCAGCAGAGTCGTGGTTTAAGGACTTCCCTCTTCTTTTTTGGCAGATAGAGTACTGGATGCTGATCCAACATCCTAGGAGAATGATCCTTTTCTTCCTTCACATATCTCCTCAGCTGCTGAGCAGCTGAAGAGCTGACAGAATTAAATTACATTGCTGCTGCTGCTATTAACAAAGAGTAAAGAGAAACTGTTACATCTGGCTCCACTTCTTTGCCAGAGTCTTCATTTAATTGTTTTCTAATTTGAAGAAAACCACAAATGACAAGATGAAACTGCTAGAAATGTAAATACAAGAGTCAAATTGCTCTTGTCAGATTTCTAGTTCACAAACCACGGTAATGTGATTCTGCATATCTGACCAATAAATAAGGGTTACAGCGAGTGGATGCTGTTGATTTCTCTCTCCACATTCGCAGTCCCCTCACTCACAGTCACATAAATGCTTTCATTGGAAAGAACATTGAACATGTGAATTTGAGGATCCAGCCTGACAGCTGCAGACTTCTTCAGTGCATGCTCCAGGCCAGCGTTTCTCCTTGGCGGTAAATGGGGAATCCAGTCTGAACTGGCTGGAAAAGGTTTAATTATTTGTTCTCTGCCACTTTTGCAATGATTTTTTTTTTTTTCCTCTCTCCTCATTTTCATCAGGTAATGATGAAATATATTTGAAGAATATAGAAAGCTTCACAGACTGTGGTATGAAGAGTCATCCAATTTCTAAATGCATGATCAAAAGTCAGTAATTATGCTCTTTCCTGAAAAATACAAACAAAGTAGTACCACTAGTCAAAGATTTTTCTCTATTACTTTTGCAAGAATTTTGATCCCCAGATAAGAAATTTAAAGCAAAATATTCCTGAACAGATTGTTGGTGAATAATAAGGCTTATCCTTTGGAAAGACCTTACGAACAGCAAAATCAATGTTGGTTTATGAATGGTTTGTTAGTAAAAAACAAGAAGTTAACAGTTAAAATACCAAAATGCGAACAAAATCTGCAAGCTAATGTTTCTTTTCAAATTGATGTCTGACACTTAGAAACTTGTAGTCATGGTCCTGAGCTCCACTGGGTACATTTACACAGTCAAATAACAAAATCAATCACCACTAAGGGATTCCCTGGCTGAAAGAAATTCCCAGGTAACGTAAGGACTCTCTATACCTTTACAAATACAGTACAGCCTATCAGTGCTGGCAGTGTCTGGCAGATAGCTGACCCTTTTGTGAGACATCCCCACTGCAGCTTTGAATGACACAGTTGGCCAGGTTGCTGAAACTCATATATTTCCTTTGAAGCTGCCCCATTGTGGAGGCTAACAACCTGGCTGGACTGATCCCTATCTGCTGCACGGGTCAGCTAGCAGGTCGGTTTGACGGACAGCTCATTGGGGCTGCAGTGTCATGTGTGGAGTGTTATCAAATGCTCCTTTTCCAATCTGTTTGAGTTTGGTTTGTTTGCGGTGGAGTTCTTACAGCAAAGCTGAACATTCCTCACGATGTGACTTAAACACAGAGCTGCAAGAGAGGAGCAGAGCCCAGGGGGGCAAGAGGAGCACAGCCAACAAGCACCAGTAGAAAGTGCAGCTGTCACAGAAGAGAGAGAAGTTAAAAAGGGAAGGAGAAAAAAAAGCCCTAACTGTCCCTCAGGGGTAGGGGCTGCTGTCGTTCCAAATGCTGACAGCTTTCCAAACCTAAACCAAAGCTATAAAATATGAAATATAATGAACAAAAATTGGCACCCACCCATGCATAGCTGTCAACCTAATAAAAACAAAACTATCTGGCAGCTGGCACTTAGGTGGCACTCTGGGCTCCTGTAGAACAGGTCTTGCTTTGCCTTCTGCTTCTGAGTGTTTGCTGGATTTTAAAACGTGCATCAGAGGGTGAGGAAAGGGGCACCTCCATGCCTAGACAGACCTCAGGTGTCAAAATGAGCATCTCCAAACTATGTGTTCCTTCACACCCTCCTGCTTTGAGAAAACAAACAGAAAGGGAGTGGTGGGGACTGGATGTTACTGCATTTTGGTTCCAGTTCCCCCATCATTTATTTAAGTGCTGGTCTCAGCTGGTGAGTTGGTGACAGTGAGTGGAACTGAATTGCTTTTGGCATGGCACAAAGCTGCCAAAGGGCATAACCCCAAATAAGGACTCTTATCAATTTCCTAAAGCAAATCTCAAAAACAAAAATTGTTTTTAATACTAGACTATCTAGGAATCAATGAGAATTGGGACTCATGGGGAAAAGGGAGTGACTAGTCTTT
>NW_010126619.1:4943-95092 GCF_000699245.1 Pterocles gutturalis
TGTTGAGGCAAGTGTACCTTCTTTCTACATTAATAATTAATTCCAGACAATTAGAGAGACGAGTAGGTCAAAGCAACTGATGATGATACCCCTACATCTCCACTCTATGAGAGTGAGGAGTTTTACTCTGGATTAGATTTAGACTGGATTGGGCGTCCTCACTGCACATGTGGTTTGAAGAAGTCTGAAGGACCAGGCACTGGATTTGGACTTCATGTCCCACAAGAAGTTGGGGCACATTTGGCGTGCATCTGGACTGGAGCATCTCGTGTAGTTTCCTCCAAAAGGGATCCCATTCGTGTGTGGAGGAACCACTCTGTGATGGAAAGCAATGCAAGATAGACGGAAATGAGCAGAGGATTCACTTCAGAGCTGCAGTCTTGCACCAGACTGAAATACTAGCATAGACACAATCAGGGTGCTGCACAATCCTTTAAGCAAATAACATCTTAAGTGCAGAATGTGTCATTTGGGAACAATTGGGTTGCAATGCTCTGGTTTTTTAGACCGTGCTCACTAGGGAGTCTGGATCCTCAGCTCTGGCTGGGAGGCAGACTGCTTTCCACAGTCGACACTGGCAGAGTAAGGTGCCATGTGTGGGAGGTATCGTGGCAAACCCAGGCCTTTAATTCCTGTGTAATCCTAAAACATTATACCTGCTTTGTGCCCCCACACTCCAGGAATAAATAGCTACCTGCAATTGCACTCCAGGCTTTTTTTTTTTTTTTCTTTCTCTTTTCTCCCCTCACATTTTCTCTGAAAACTGCTTGTTGTTACAAAAGAATCTGCCCAGAATGTGTCTTGCTCCTTACATGCAAATTGCTCAGTGGAATCTCCTGTGACTTTCCCCTTCTGTAGGTTAGAAAGTATTTGTTCATTTTTATGAAGGGCAGCCTCTCGATATTTAGTGCAAACAGACCATCCTGCAGGCTCCTGACACTCATGGCAAACAGACAAGTCTTTGGGTAAAAGACAGTGCCCCTGCAGGGTGGAGACAGCTGTTGGTTACAGACATTCAGGGGCAGAGAGTGAAGCTTTCCATTGCAGGGACAACACGTGCATGACTGGGTGCAGCCTCCTTTGCTTCTCTGCCAAGAGACTTGACCATGCTTTAAGGGTCTGGGACTTGCTCCTGTTTTTAACAAAATAGGTTCTTCCTTAGCTGCTGTGAATTTGTCAACCATCCTGTCCCAGTTTTCACTGGCGCTGAGCAAATCTACATCACTCATCCCACTCTGACGGTTCTGATGGTGATAGAGGCAAACTGCTTCCCATCAGAAGGGTTGGCTTGATGCTGCGCCCTTTAGTTGTCACAGAAAAAAATAAAACCAATTTTCTACTGAGAGAATTTGAGAGGACCTCCTGTTGTCATTGTGTACTACAATATTTGTATTAAAGGCTTCCCAGTTAAGACAATTCTGCAAACAGGTACTTAACGTAGTGCTCCTCTCTCAAATCTGCAGTAAATATGGCACCCAAAGAATAGCCATGAATAACTGGTCCTCTCTCCTCTGAAATACATCCACCATGTGCGTGTACGTACAAGCATATGCACACATGTAATCCTATATAGCTGTTGAGGAGCATTTGCATCAGCTCAGAGGTTTTCACGGCTGAAACAAAATTTTCATTAGAAATAACCTGTGTGAAGATGTGATCTGTCATAGCCAACCTACTAATGGTTAGTTGCCATACACATAAATAGATGTGCTATGTGTTGTTTATCTGGCTCTTGATTGTAATTAAGGTTGTTGTAGAAAGATTTGCTTCTAATTCACTCCACCTGTGGGTCTGCCTAATGCCTGCTGAGATCCCTGGTTTTTGTCACTCATTGCGAGGGGGAGGTTATTGGAGTGTGTTCTTATATATCAATATGCTTCTACGTCAAGGTAATAAAGGAGCAAAAATGGAAGTGTTTGTATAGCAAACGAAGATCCAAGTAAAGCTGTAATGCCAGCTAATCTGGGCTTAAACCATGGATCCTTTTCACTTACTGGAGTTTTAAATGGTAGCCACGTAATTCTTTTTTTCTGACACCAGAGATTACCATTATTTTTTCACACAAGGTACGCTGCAAGCCCCAGCTAAGGGTGTTTTGGCATGGGTATCAGCCACAAAATATTGTCAGTGAGGGTGACTCATGGCTGGAACCTGCTCCCATGAGATGTGGGAGATTCTGGTCTCATTTTAGCCATTTAAAAATTTGTGTTCATACTAAGCGAGCTGTCTGTTAATCCCACAAAGGTTAGCAGTGAGAAAGACACCTTCAGAGTCAGTCCAGACCATTTGTCCTGAGACACATTGAAATCCTT
This sequence comes from Pterocles gutturalis, assembly GCF_000699245.1. NCBI lineage: Eukaryota > Metazoa > Chordata > Aves > Pterocliformes > Pteroclidae > Pterocles > Pterocles gutturalis. The sequence goes on from NW_010126619.1 coordinate 7,256, forward strand.
GCAGAGGTGCCTGCTTTTCTCTACAGACTGCTGAAGGAGACTTAATGAGTAATTTTGACTAGACAGTTAACTTCTAGAGAACTGAATTTAGATTGTCAGATTAGCCCTGCCCATAGAGGCTTTCCAACACTTTCACTGAACCCCTGGCTTCCTGGCTTAGATGCTTGGATTGCTGACTGCAAACCCTGGGATGTGCAATATAGGACACCAGGCTGGATAACAGCTTGGATAATCACTATGGTCCCCTCCTCCCGTAAAAATCTCAGATTTGAAGTTAGGGCCAGGACTGCAGTATGCAGTTTGCATATTCCATTGAAAAAGTCAGAACTGAGAGAGAAGAAGTGTGATCTACAGAGGTGCTGTCTGAAGCTGCAGATGCTTTTCCAGATAGGAGATCTGCAGATGGGGACAGCTTGAACAATGGACCATTCAGGATGGTCCCTCTGGGACAGCACGTGGGTTGTTTTGGCTGCAGGAAGAATCTCCTTTGGAGAAGATATTCTTTCCTCACTCCTGAGAGAGTGAGACAGAGTAATGTCACTAAAACAATGCCTCAGAAAATCCTTCTAGGGAGGTTTCTCTCTAGTCTCATTTGAAATGCTAGAAGCCCAATTTTTTTTTGTGTTTTTATTTTAATGATACATTCTTGTAGGGATTCTGTCTGTCATCAGAGGGTGTATGAAATTCCCTCTGACAATTATGGGGGTTCCACCCACAGATCAAAAAAAAAAAAAAAGAAAGAAAAAGAGGAAGAAAGAAAGAATAGCTCCTTGTCTATCAGCAGCCCAAGCCCCACAACTGCACTGTGCCAAAGGCTGCACAGCATGTAAGTTGTTGTGATCATTCCCATCAGAAAACAAGATTGCTAGCTAGGAACAACTCAAAAAATGTCGCATGGGTAGTGCTTGCACACACCCAAATTAGTAGCAGGTGTTCTAGCCTATTGTGCGTCAGTTTTGTGGTGGAAAGAAAGCGCTGCGAGGTCAGCGATAGAAGGGGTTCATGCCTCCTTCTCACCCCCCCCCCCCCCCCCATTCTTCAGCTTCCAATCCAGGCGGATCCCTGGCTTGGCCATCCTGCATGCTTTCTTGTCATCAACACCATCAGTAATGGTTTCCTCACTTCGGGTATGAGTTGGGTTGTGCTCCGTGCCAGAATGCTTTGGAAGGAAATCATTCCGAGTCAGCCTAATGCCATAACAAGCTCTGCAACAGCTGCAGCAGTGATATGCTGGCAAGCTGTGTTGACCTTTTAAAATGAATAAAGAATGACTATTTCCACAGTACATATAACTCTTGTCCCAACCCCTATCTGTGTGCCCAGACAGCACAGGCATGCTGCTGAATTTGCAAGGAAGCATTTTTTATTTTTGCTTTTTTTTTAATGTCAGATTTTATCAAAACCTGTAAAATTATTTTACAAAGGCTAATCCTCTGTCAAAAGTCAAAATATCCCAATCTGGAGGATGGCAAACAGACCCTGAGAGGTTAAGGAATTTTATAATGATCATGCAGTGCACTTGTATCAGGCGTGAGAATAAAACCTGGAACTTTCATTCAGATCTCAATTCCCTGTTAATCCAAGCTTCATCCTTTAAAGAAATGTGTAATTGAAGAAACAGAGTGTGTATACAGTGACCTTTTTGAGCAGTCTGCAGTCTAGAGATTTCCCAAGCCAGAGAATCTGAAAACCAAATCTTGTTTACTATCCACTTAACAATCTCGTCCACAGGTTTGCCTTTCATCCAACACCTATGGCTGTCCTATAAGCCATGATGGTAGTCAAATGTTTGGAGATCTTCACCCCACAGATGGTGATCTGGCACCATCCCTTGAAGAGGAAAGGCTGTCCTGAAAAACTCAAAATAAAAAAGGTTGTGTCATAATTTAATGGAGACTTGACTGGTTTCACCAAGCTCCTGGTTACCTGTCATCTCACCGAGAGAGATCTCCAAGGTCCTCAGCCCTACAGCACCCCACCAGGGAGACTGCCCTAGCATCCGGATCCATGGGGTACACAGGTTTTGTTGCCCTGCAGCAGTCCTTCAGTGTCCTTCCACATTTTCAATTTTGAAATGTTGAGAGCTTTGTTTCAAGTTAGCCTTGTCATCAGTGAGATCTCATCTGTGAAAGCAACCCGAGACCCCTCCTTTCTACACCACCAGCCCTGGCTCTGAAATTTGGAAACCCAGCTGCTATTTTCTGCTCAGTCAAAAGCTTCCTGTGTGACCTGAAGAAAAACACATATCTGTGTGCCTTGGTTGCCCGTAATGAAAAAGGAGACAACAGCTCTTAAACTCACCGAATCATGGCAATGAAGACAGCAGGGCACCCGAATTCTAGAAGTGTGTGGAGTTATACAAATGGCCTACGTATGTACTGAATTTTAGCCGTTTCAGTGATGCAGGAGGAAAAATCCATCTATTGACCCAAAGCATAAGAGACACCAAGCTTGTGGGAAATAATGTCTTTTCATTAGTGTGCTTTCATATTACATCTACATTCAAAAAATGCTGATGAAATTGTTACAACTGCACTGTCAGGAATGTGGGCTTATTGAAACTGGTATCTTCTTGCTGGAGAGAGGGTTAGTTTAACAACGTTTTCATCACTAGATAGCTTTTAAAATGTTTCAAATTATCAAAACGCTTTCTTCCAATATTTTCCAAATTAAATTTTCTTCTGACTTTTTGAAACAAAAAAAGTCATTCAATACCTACAAAAATAGTAATAATTAAATTAAACATTTTAAAACAAATTGAGAAAAAATGTTTCACTTGGCCTGAACTGTGTCTCCCACTAACAGCAATCATCATATTAGACTTTTAATCTCAATTCAACTTGTTTTCTAAAACTGCGATTGTCTTCATGGATGAAAAAAAATTTTCCACCCAATGTTAAAGTCCACATAAGAGCAAGAAAGCTACTTTTTATGAAGATGCACTAAAATCAAGGCTGTTGTCAATGAATCATGAAAGTGGGCTTGCTTGTTGAGGTTTCCATAATTTGCTAGGAAAACTCTTATTTTCTACCTCACTCTGTACAGGCAAACAATGTATGCTGGAGACATTGTGGTCCATATGGAGAGGAATGTTGAACCCAAGCCAGATGTTTGTAAACCTTAACTTTGAAATGTGGCACAATACCACAAGCTGTCAAGTTGTGTAAAAGCTTAAGCAAAGACAAAAACAGAACGTAATATTTACCAGATGAGATTTCTCTGTAATCTTGTTGGAATTTTGGGAGTATCCAACTTTCATGGATTTCAAATTGAGCCCTTTATCATTTTTTCTTTCTTTTCTCTCCCTCTCTCTTATGAGAGGGATAAGAAAAAAACCCATGCTAATAAAAAAGAAACATTTTACATGGGCAAACAATGGATTTAGAATGTCCTTGGGCAATTTCAGATGGGTATATATTTCCTTGAAGACTGAATCCAATGAAAGATGCACATTTTTGGCATTATATTGAAAGACTTTTCCTGACAAAAACATCTATTTCTGGAACAATTTACTAAATTGGTAGTAAGTAGGACAATACCATACTATTAACAGCATTTTTGAAAATGCCTGAATTATTACAGTTACATATGTTAAAACACCACAGAGCTATCCACCATATTTTACATCTTTTGCCAAAAATAATTTAATTCATCCATATAAAAAGATGAGTGAAATATTTCACTACTTGAATTAAAGACACACAACTCAATCCAGAAACAAAATACTAACTCAAGGAGTCTAAGGTGACATTTTTTGCTCTCCACTGAGAAACTTCTTATCCTTGTTGGTTTCCTGGTTTTACTTTTTGCCAGCCCCGGGTATTTCCAAGGTGCTGTTCTCTACAGCACCAGGCTGGTATCCTATTAGACCTCTTCCCTCACTAATTAAAAACTAAAGGCCTGTCTGTAGATGTGATCTCAGGGATTTTTACAATGCTCACCCAGCCCAAGAGGAGTTGGAATCTGGCTGACGAGAAGTAGCTGAGACCTCACCTGGGAGCAGGGAATGGGTATGAGGACAGCATTCCCCACCCTGCAGAGACCTTATTGCCTCTGAGCCTCCAATTACCAGTGGGGGTGAGCAACCAGTTTCTGCCATGTCTCAGCTGGCAGAAGACCAAGAAGGGATTCTGTCCAGCTGGCACAGTTTATTGCAACCACTGGGCTGCTCAATATCACCCTGGATGGGATTGGCAGGGATTGTGCTGTAGAATCTGGGATTTCTCCAGTGCTTTGACACACCTCCCCAGTATGTATGTAAGAGAGATACATAACATATATGTTGTGGTGGTGAAGAAAACATTTGTTGAAGGAGCGACTGAATTGGTGCCAGCAGTTGAATCTTTTTCAAAATATCCTCAAGATCCAAAAATAGCAAATGCACAAATCTGCAGAGAATGATGGGCTATTTTGAGGGTAATGTTGGATCCGGTTCCCAGCATCAAGGAAACGAGAGCAGTGCATTCTGTTGAGTCTCTGCTAAAACATAACTGAGAACAGTGATTTGTTTCACTTTATACCCACTCAGAGTCATAGAGATTGTTGTTTGTGTTGCTTTGTTTTGCTGTTTGCACCAACAGCAGTTGAATTTAAGGCCTTCGTTTTCCAGGAAGTCTCCATCCAGCTACTGAATTGGTGTGCACATCATTTGCATGCTCAAACAATAGAATGTGAATATACGAATAGTATTTGTGTGCACAAATCAAGTCATTAGCATGTTAGTTAATTTGCATTGCAAATTGATTGCCAGACTTTCAATATTTAGCTCTCATTAAGGCTAGAAAAATAGAAGAAAAGAAAGAAATACAGAAATCTTGAAACTTTATTTTTTGAACATTGAAAAACATGATTATTGACATCTATCCAAGTGTATTGAGTTGCATGGAAAATACAGTCTATGGGTACATATACGTACTAATCTACTTCAGGCAGGCAGAAACCAGAGTTAGATGGCAAAGTTACTTATGAAGTAGATATAGGAACAAATGCATCCCCAGGTTCTTTATTCAAAGTACATAAACTAGACATCTGAAATAGCCAGCAATATATGATATGGTGACTTCTTTGCTTACCACTGTGTTGAACCAGTACTGAACTACAAAAATCTTGTCAGCTTCCTCCCCCTGCCCCCATCTTCTAGAGCATCCTGATGCTGTAAGATCAACTAACAGCTAAGTAGTTTTTTTCATACACGACTGTGGGCACAAAGATCTCCCTCATTCTGAGTAAACAGTAGCTTCCATTTTCCCCTGGAGCTGCTGGTTTGAGATTGTAATGAGAGTTCCCACACAGCAACCCCCCAAGTTCCTGGGTAAGATTTCAGCTGGAATAGTTTCCTCCTAATGGAGCACGATCTTTTATTTGAATGTTACTCACTTGATTCCTTTCCTAAAGACCTTGCCCAGTGGGACTTCCATGAGCAAAATTCTTGCAGAATTGCAGCTTGTATTTTGCCTGGAAAAATGAGTATTAGCTAAATGATTAGTAAGTCATATGTGATCAACAGGCAGATCACTTCCCTTATTTTCAGTAAAAACAGCTCCTGGAAACTCTCTAATTCTAGGAAAGGATTAGGATTGTCTTTTCTGGTTGTGCTCGATGAACAGATAGGACTTGTCAGATTGGATCAAGGTCACTATCACCCACTTCAATACCCAGATATTTTCACAGGAAGCGAGGAATCCCTGATGTCTGCAAGTATGGTCCATTCTCTGACAAGAGCACCTGGGGACATCTGAATCCCCAGTAGGTAGAAATGGGCATAAAACCCAAACCAAGAAGTTCATCATCCCTTCTGGAAGCGGTGTATTTTTGAAGTACTTCATTAGCACTCGTTACCCATTCTTTCTGATGTATGGATGGAAATGGCTTTCTTATTAATGAAGAGTCACAGACAAAGGTCCAGAATTTCTGTGTTTTGAAAGTGGGCATGCTGGTTTGTATCACTGCTATAGATACGAAGGTGGAAGATAAATGTTGGAGATCAGTGAATATCTGGATGTGATTTGGATTTGGATAAAGGGTTTCGTTCAACTCAAGGTGAGCTAATACAGCTTGTGCTGAAAGGATATATAGAAGGACACTGCGGATGGAGGGTGAGGTGGAAGGAGTGCTGTACTAATGCCTTTAAAATCACTTTCTACAAAGTAGCTTGTTAATTTAGACTTGTTTTCTGAGCTGCTATTTTTTAATACAAGACTGAGACAGAAGACGCATGAGATGTAATAATTACCCATCAAGACCTGACTTTAAAAAAGAATGAAAAACAACAACCTGAAAACAGAAATAGAAGTTGTGAGGAAAAGGGGGGAAATAGGAAATGTAATTCATGTATTCAATACTGGTACTGAGAGAAAACCAAGGTTAAAAGGAAAAAAAAAAGTATGTCTTTGCAAAGCTCTAATAGATATGCCAGATCCTCTCTTTTGCTTTTGCTTTCAGCAATTGTGGTGCATATTGCTGGCAGTGGTTCAAAGAACTGAAGTGTTCATTCCCTGGGAATTGTCTTTCACACACAAAAAAAAGTAATTAGAGGAATAAAAGAATATGATGCATTAGAAAATGGGAGCCATAACAAACTACCAAGTAAGCTGCCATGGCTAATTCTTCTTAACATTCTTTTAACCATTCTCAAACTTGTAACCGCATCCAAAACATTTCACATTTTCTCTCTCGTTGAAAACTTCTGTATGGCCCATCTGATGAGGGCAGAGATGTCAAACATCTAAGTGCGTATTGTGTGTCCTAGTGACAAATATGTTCCCTTGGTGTAGGAAAAGGGCCAGAAGGTACAAAGGGAGAGAGAGTAATCTATTTATAACTTTTACAATGCCTTGTAAGAGGAGATCTTGGCAACTCTTCTCCCAGGGTGGCTGATTGTGCTCTCTCTGATGTGGACTCTGCTAAGTACGGGTAGGAATCCTATTACTGACCACTACAAAGGATGGCGTGGTTTAGTTCAGAATATAAAATTCATATTATGAATGCTCCATGGGGGCGGAGGGGGGGAGGGAAGTAATATTAGCCTTCTGAAGAAGAGGAGACTGTCATGAATAATGCAACAGTGGCTCTCCGGGAGTCACACAAATGGATCAGATTTAAGATTCCTCTCCCAGTGATAAGGTCATCCATAGGGATGCTTCACATTTCTGCAGCACTTCCCAGGTACAGGTCTCAAAGCACTATGAAGCCCATAAAGGAGTGTGAATTCACAGAACCTGGAGGTTGGCAGTGTTAATACACTCTGGATCCAGATGTGGGGAAAGGACAGTGAAAGAAGGAGAGAAGAACAGAGCTGACCACTAAGTAGGCACAGACGGAGCAGGGAGAGCCCAGCTCTGTCCCCAGGTTCGTGTTGTGTTTGGTCAGAGAGTTGTTTGCTCAGTGCTTGTCTCAGTGCCACCACAACTGTCTGTGAGGGTCAGATGGAAATCCATGTCAGTGCCTGTCCCAAAATAGGGGTTTTGAAAAACTCCAGGGCAATTTGGTATTTAAAATCAGCCACTGGGTCCTTTGGGGCTATCAGTGTCATCGCCAATTATTTTGCCTGGCACTGGACAGAGGAGAACAAAGCTGGATCCTGATGGCAGCATCCCAGCCACTTTCGGCATGGATTGGACAGCCTGTAGCACCCTTTCCCACAGCCTGCTTTGTACCTACCCAGCCAAAGGCCTCCCAGGAGAGCTGAGATGCATCAGCACGTGGGCATGTTGAGCACAGCCCTGTCTGTGGCCCTGGGGCGGTGGCCGAGGAGGGCAGGCACTGCTGCTGCGGCCACCCCTTCTGAGGGACGAGTGTGCTTGGGTGAAGCTGCCCATCAACCACCGAGCCAGCTTTGGGCAAACCTCCTGGTGACATTCTTCTGCCCATTCAGGATGAATAAAGTAGAGATATCAGGCAGAGCCTGTGCACCGCTTCACTGCTATATGACTTCCAGTGCCACCAGCAGCTTAGAAGTCAATACTGGATATAGAAACAATGGTTCCCTGGGAGAAACACATAACCCCATGGCTCAGAGTCCCATCAGCTGTGTGCCAGGACTGTGGCAGTTGCATGCTGACATGATATTTCTATGTGTTTTGGGTAGAGAATAAACATTTTTGTTGCCTTTTTTAAAAATTTGAATTAATGACAGCAATAATGAAGTGGCAACACATCTTTAGGTTAAAAAATATCCTCGACAGTCTCTGCTAATGCCATCCGCAACAGTTCATAACTTAATGTGAACAAATAGAAGGATATTGTCTTCAGACAAGGTTATAACTTGCTTTCTCCTGTGGAGCTAAGTCTATAAGAAGCAAGACTATTTTACTAAGAATAAGCATTTGACCCAGGAGAGAATTGTAAGTAAACACCGGTAATACAATGTGCTTTAGAACAACCAGTATTTTTCTGCCCCTTGATCTCACTCAGTCTTAAGCCAATTTTGGCAGGTACTGCTGTATTAAGTGGTCAGTACCCCATAGTGGTCACACACTGTTTTACTGGAGGTCTGACAGCAGCTATAGGAGAGATAAAATTAACCCTTTGGCTCCAATGGCTACAATGGATCTTATTGCCCACAATAGGGAGTGCATCAAGAATTTCTAGCTCTTGGCCTCCGGGGGTTAATGGCAATCTGTTGCTGATTTCCCTGGACAATCAGAGTAGCAAACACTGGGCTTTTTAATGAGCCCCAGAGGACAATGCTGGCACACAAGGCTGTGAAGATCTGGACAAACCAAGGAAAAGTAAAATGAAAACAAACATGGACGTTTATTTTCCTAACTCACCAGCTGCAAACAAAATTTCATTTAATAAACCATGAAATGATTCACAGAGTTTCTGTATATTATTGTAAGAGCAGCTGGGTAATGTAAAAGTTACTTTCACTTCTCTTTGTTATGCTGTCCCATACCCAGTTCTCATCCAAACAAAGCTGTATTTATTTATGTGTTAATATATTTATCATTTTACTCCTTACTGTGCTTTTCTGAAATGAGTTGAGTTGTGACTTAACTCGTCATCATGTGTAGGTTATCCAACACAGAGCAAAATCAGAGGATCACTGAGGTTGGAAGGGACATCTGGAGGTCTCTGGTCCAGCCCCTCTCTCCCCCTGCTCAAGGCAGAGCCAACTTGGAAATTGCATCAGGTTGCTCATGATAGAGCATAAAGGAAGAGGTTTTGCTGGTCATGGAACGGGGCTGATTTTCTGGTGAACTGGTGAGAGAAAACAGTTATCTGAGTTTCAGTTTGGTTTTTTCCCCCCGTATCTGAAACAAACTGGAATTTACATAAAAGTTTTTCAATTATCCTAAGGGAGAAAAATCAGCATGTATTTCCTATATCAGGAAATTATCCCTACTCAGGGGAACACATAAAAAAGTGCTGAATTTGAGCATGTACTTGAGTCCCACTGTGGTAAACGAGCACATGCTTTGAGTTAATCTCCTACTGAAGTACTTTCCTGATTCAGGATGACATACTGCTTGTGAACAATTTTTCTTGTACGCATCCTCGATGCATACTTAATGCTTGGTACCTGATTTTTTACTGATGCCCCCTGTTTTGTTTTTGTTCCTTGATTGGATGAATGTAAACTAGTGGAAAGGGCAATAAATCAAGAGAGGTTTCAAGATGGCAGAGAAAACTCTGTCACTGTAAATCTATGAACCAACATGAGATATCTGCAAGACTTTCTGTCTTTCAGTGAACAACCAAAAACTCTGTTGCGTGAGTTCAAGGGTTTCATTTGTACACATGTCCACAGAAGTTGTAGTATTTGGTTGAAGCTAGTTTGTAGCAAGCTGCTGTTGAACGAGTGAATGTCGGCTTTGTCTCACAAGTTTTATAAGGTTGCACTGAATTATGGTAGAACAATTAGTTGCATTCCAGCACAATGAGGTTCTTATTTCTTTCAAAACTTCCCTCACTGCTAAATATGCAAGCACATCCACTTAAAACAATACAATTACTATTGCAATTGCTATTAGATTTTAAAGAAAATAATTTCTAGACTCTTTCAGCCAGCATCTCCAAAACTTCCCTCTAGGAGAAGATCAATGAGTGCATTTGTAACAGCTCTGTGTGCTTGAGAATATGATACTGATCTAATTGCGTGGTGTTACTGAAACCCATTCCCACACATCTGGGCATATGAGATAGAACATGAGATAGTCCTGTCCTCCCCTTTTAAACACACACTGATCCCACTGGACTGAGAAATGAAGCAGAAGGGAATTGGTGCTATGTGGCAAATTCAGATAAGCATCGTGAAGGCAATAACACCTGCGATTTCATGCACAATGGCAAATGAATGACCAATTAGCAAGAGGGACAGTGTAATGTGGCACTATAACTATGCTCATTAATGGCACTACATGATTGTATCTCCACTCGTTGGTTTCTGTCTTTTGGAAGGGAGGAGAGCACAGCTGAAATGCAGCAACTGAAGAGGGTTTGAGTAGGGATAAAGATAAAAGCAAACTCTGTACTGGTTTTCAGTTTATAGTCAGTAAGCTGATGGAGCTTCAAGGACTGGTGAAAGGCAACTGCGGTAAGTATGAGCTGCTAGTGCTCAAAGGGTAGAACAGTCCTGGCTACTCCATGGGTAGAGACAAAAGCAGCAGGAAAGGACTTGGCTCCTGTTTGCCCAGTGCTGGGTGTGGCGATGGCAGAGCTGTCTCTGCACGGGTCCAGCCCCAGCTCTGGCAGCAGAAAGAGGTTTCTTTTTAACCCCACAGTTAACGGTCACTTTTGCTGCTTCCCTCTGAAACACCTGAGCAAACTCAACAGGCAGGCAAGACAAGATGGATCGGTACGTTAATCCAGTTTTATACACCTGCAGGAGCTGACTCACAACAGGCTTGTACCTAATCTTTCTGTTTGGGACCACAGCTCACATTGTTCTTTCAGTGGGAGATGGTGCTGTTCAGCAATGAGAGACCTGATCTCCTGATGGACAGGTGTCAAATGATAGGCTGGTGACTCCAGAGGCTCTTAAACTCTGTGAAGGAGCAGCAGTAACCTTCACAATTCTCAGTCAGCCCAAATGACAGCAAGAAAACTTTTCTGGCTCTCTGTTTTCACCTTTAATTTAATTTTTAAACATTTAGTAAACACAATTGTATGGCTTCTCATTAACTTTGGAATCTTATAGTCATAATTTTTGATACACAACATTACTTACCAATTAGCTTGTCTTGTTCATTTAAATTTCTTCCCTCATATTTTAATGGGAGCTAATGATGCCTTTGTTGACTTATTTAATGTTATGTAAATGTGGCTATAAACTGTGAAGGGTTTAAAGAGCAGCTCTTTTTTTGCTTACTCATCAGTTTTCGAAGAATGTTTGGCATTCTCACAATCTGCACACATCACCCTGATGAATAGGAGTAACTAAGAAGGCAAATAATAATAATTTTGTAAGATAAGCAGCAAAAAGTATTCACTGTAAAATTTGATTTCTTCTCTTTACTGATGATTGCTCTTCCTTTTTTATTTCTTTTTCTCTCTCTCTCTTTTTTTTTTTTTTTTTTTTTTTTTTTCTCCCTCCCTTTTTTTTTTTTTTTTTTTTTTTTTTTTAGTGGAGCCTAAGGGGACTTTGTGTCAGCTAATCTAGTTTATCATGATATTAAGAATCTGTTAAACACAGGTGGATGTTTAGATTCTGCCACGCTCAGGTTGCCAGCTCATGAGGACACCTTGTTTAATTTTGCATCACAAAACAGAGCCTCTAGTGTGTGGTTATCCAGGGACTTTTAATTCAAGGTACGCTTCTTCTTAAACTGAGATACGAACACATACATATCGGTGTATATAGAAAACACTTGCACATAAACATACATGTGTATATTACATACACAGATTTGTGCAATAGAGTTATATTAGTTATAATAGTTACCTCTACAAAAATATATATCCTTGTTAAAGAAAGCATTGACTCTTGCACGTATCTCTGACATTTAGCCCTCTGGAGAAAGCAATGCAGTTTATTCAATATCCCCTTTCTTCTCTACAACTCCGGACGGCTTCCCTTTGTCTCCTTTCCACCGTGCTTTACTGGCTACCGAAGGTCAGCCAAAGGGGATTCTTAGAAACTTAGGGAGAAGCAGCCAGTGCAGCCTGTATGTGGTTACAATTACACTGCTGCATGTAAAAGCTATTCTGGTTGCTAATGACTAGAAGGTGGGGAGAAGGGAGGCTTGTGAAACTCTTCAGCAAGGAGTTTGTAACCAATTGAGTACGGGTTTCTCAAATCTGAAGATAATGCTTTGAAAATGCACTTCAAACATATAGTGAAAAATTTAAATATTTAAATATTCATTTATTCTAATTTCCCTTTTGATAGGTACCAACCACTAGGCATACATTTCAGCAACTATGAAGGTCTACAGCGCACTGTCTATCACTGTGGATTTTAGCACAATTCACTGTAAATTAGGGAATGATTTTCAGCGTCTTATCAGTGTTTCAGGAGCTCCTTTAGCTCAATTTTTAGCAATTGGGGGCTGAGAAGGAACACTTCAAACAATGAATGAACAAGTTTTACCTCCTATTACTATATAGATCAGTTCTAAAGGTTGGTGAGCATGTGGTTGTCTTTCTCTAGAACAGATGCTGTTTTTGCCAGTGTGGATTCACACAGACGACAGGTGCAAAAGTACATTTATCATAAACTCTTAAAAATTCTTCAAGGATTTAGCTCAAAAAAATAAAAGTCAAACAGATGTGACATTCAAATGATCTGTATATTTTATATGATGCATATAATATCAAAATGCAGTGTTTTGTTGTTAGTGTCAGACAGTATGTTGTCAAGACTTGAATGTTTCCTATCCAGATAGTCATCTAATAATGAAAGCAATATTAGCATATTAAATTTGGCATGCCATAACTGCTAGAGAAAGATTTTAGTGCAGGAGATGTCAGTGATATTATAATAATGCTATCTTTGACTCCCAGTAAATTGTTTCTTGGTTTTTGCTTTCTTATGACAATTGTCAACTCTTTAAATGCATTTTCAAACTTCCACGCTGCTTTTTGTTAAGGATGTTGTTCTGCTGAGTGTTGAAAGCATACTTCACTTTTTGACTTATTATGGCAAACAACAAACACATCTGCATATATTAGTAGCAGGAACGTGGAAATGTGTGTGTATTCTTCTCTCTGATTAATTCTTTGCTGTTAGACGAGTTCAAAAGCTCAGGTCAAATACACAATGCTGCTATCAGTTTCCCAGGTATGAAGTTTACTTTAACAGCATCCATTTGCAGAAGACATAATACTCATCGCTGGTTGGCTCTGAAGCTCATTCCAGATGAGTGATGATGAATCCTTTATATCATACCCCAGTGCTAAAAGTACCAAATATGTTACAAGTTCTTAAATGCTCGCTGGCATAACAAAACTTACAAGATGTGCTGTTCTATTTAAGTTTCCCATGAATGCAATAGGAGCTATGCTGGTACGAAGTTCAGTTCTGTAATTACTGGGAACTATTATCTTGTATCGTTCATTGTCTTTTATTTGTATAACACAGACACAGTGCCAATTGCTGCATGTCATGTGTCTTTAGCATAATTCCACTTTCACTTCCTTACAAACCCTTTGCTTTCTGGGGTGTTTCACTGTTGAAAGGTGGCTTTCTGTGAGTCCATCATCAGTGTGGAGTTCTTCAAGGCGTGCAAAAATATCCAAGCAGATTAATGCAGACTGCAAAACATGAGTGCCTTACAAAAGGAATGCTATTACAATGAACTATCTATAATTGACATTTCAAACATATTTCTCTCCCCTCTCTTTTGTTTTATAATCCAGAAGTTGTTAAGTGTGTGGAAAGAGTTTTTTCCATAAAACACCTTTCTCTCACAACAAGCAGATAAGTTCTATGGAGGTTACTATTATGATTTCTTGGTCTGAAATATTGTTGATAAAGGTGAAAGAAGGATGCTTAGGTATTAGTTCTTGAGGGATATTTATTAATCTCTGTTTTTACTGGAAGCAGATGTTAGAATTACTGTTTCTTGCTCTCAGATTAAATCCATTCTGCCAGGGTCTGCTGCCCAGCAGTCCCAGGCAGAACATTGAATAGTTTTGGAAAAAAAATGGAGTCCCAGTGCATGGTGAAGGGAAGTCAAGTTTATTCAGCCCACAGTTAAATGGAAAATTATTGGGGCTGTGATTCAACATGCAGATTTCACAAGGTCCCAGAAATTCACATAATTTCAGATCAGTCCCCAGGCTTTTGCTTTTTCTTCAAGCTTGATCTAAAGTGACTTAATCTCAGGAGTTTTCAAAGTAGAGCATAGAAACCTTGTGAAAACAGGGTTCTGTTACGAGACCACTTCTAGCTGCTCCTGCTGAGGTTGAAAGTTCGGAAATAACGAATTCATCTGGAAGCTTGGTTGGGAGACTAGTATCGCTGTACCATGCTTTGCTTCAAAGAGAGGGGTGAAAGAGGGTGCAGACAGGGGGTTTGATGACCAAGAAGGTGCACCACGGATCATAACAAACACAGGCATTGCAGCCTGTTTGGGTTACTCGCTGGGGCTAACCGTGCCTTCTGTGTTGAAATCACTGTGTGTGTGCTGTGTAGGTACAGGAGCAGTGAGGGAGAAGGAGGGAGAAGGCTGGATTTTCTTGCAGGCAGGTAGAGATGAGGGTAATTTGTAAACACACACTCAAAGGCCAGAGACAGATAAAGACTTAAAAAAAATAATCCACAACTTCTGCTGTCAGTATGAAGCCCTCTTACCTTCTTTACTTTTTCCTGCCTTTGTTATTCTTCATCACAGAATTCACTTGTGTAAAAATTTACATTAATTGAGTTGTGCAAGGATTAGGCACTTGTGCCTTACCAGAGCTAGAAACACCCTGTGATTTTAAAACAAGCTGTGTTCAGAATATTCTAAAAAGCTACTATTCAACCTTACTTCCAATACAGCAAAATGCAGCTGAGATCTGCAACACGCCTGTACACTTCAGACCCTGCCCTGCTTAGCCCACTCCATCTGCAGCTGCTGGCAAGCAAAACCAGAGGCCATTAAGAAAGCTAATGCTTAACCATTTTTGTTGATGGATTCAGCAGTAGAACAATATTTTGCAGGGAAGCTGGACAAAAATGCTGTTAGTTCTCATTAGAGATGGAAGAACTTTGTGAAGCTAGAGGTTTTTGCAAATCAATCATATTGCTTTTTAGGTACGCAAACTGAGTCTGACTTCACAAACCATTTTTTTTTTTCCTGTCACTGAATTCTCAGGGGGTTTTCCCCTCCCCACACCACTGATGATTAATAAAAAGGGGAAAAAAATCCAAATGTTTCTCTAGCTCAGGAGAAACCTATTCCTTGTGTTAGCAACAGTAATGCCTGCCCTTTAAAAAAGTAGACCTTGCAGAAAATAGGATAGGCTCTCTCACTGTTTTTTCTTTTTTTACTTCTGTTTTTTCTCAGTTATGTTTTTAATTTCTCTCTTTCTCTTCCTTTGTGCTCACTCTCTGTTCCCAGTTGTGTGCTAGCCCAGCTCCTCTTTTTTGCACCCATGCTTTCCTCACTCATAAATAAATTTCCCATTGAGGTTTTCATTTGGGTCCAATATCCAGTTCCATTTTTTCATACAAAATGAGTTTGTATGTTTACTAAATCTTATGGGTCATTAAGTGCCATTGTAATAAGACTGTGGATAACGTATATATTTTCTGGAAGCCTATCATACTGTTATTATAGCCAAGTACCCAAGCCTCCAGTAAGAGGAAACTCAAGATGCAGGAGAGGGAAAGGGTAAACACCAGACAGATTTACTGGGGGGCTAACGGGCCTTTGGAGCCCATAATACTCCTCATCTTTGCAGTGCTGGCAGCCCCATACTTCCAGCAGCTTCCCTCTGGCTGCGTGGTCCCATCAGCTAAATGCAGCTGACTGGCCCGTGACCAATACATCTGGCACAGGAGTTGCTGGAGCAGAGAAACTGCAGCAAATGCCTCTTTTTCTCCTCTCTCTGGATCCTCCCCTCCTCTTGGCTGAGCGTTTCTCCCAGGAGGGAAGCACGCCTGCCCCTACCATATAGGTTGGCTTCACGCCATCCTCTTGGCCTGAGCTTTGTGTACCTGGCCCAAAAGGGGAGCACATGGGCAGGCTGGGGGGGGTGGAGAGGGGTGGACATGCTCTTTCATGATGTAGCGGGATCGTGGCCGTGCAGAAGCCCCTTGTGTGCTTCCATCAGGGAGCATCTCTGCCCACCTTACTGCACAAATGTCATGTATTCTGTAGTAACCCTTACGCATGGTTGCTCCTGGTATACTGATGCAATACACATCCTGCACCGTGATGGCACTGAGCACAAATCATGTGCTTTGCAAAACATGCCGTTAAATATTTATTCTAATTGTATCTGTACCATTGTATGATTAAACCTTCTCCATTATTCACAGCAATAGACCCACTTATCATAATGACCTGCTGTCTTTTGAGTATTAAGTACCACCTCCAAGATGCTTTTTGAGTTTTTTGCTCCCTCTTTTAAAAAATACTGAGCTGTAACAGCCTGTTTCTTACTGAATGAGTTGCTTCTCATAAGTGAGCAATCAGCATTATCTAAATAAATGAAATATTCTTTGGGGCTCAACAAAACACTTGTCAGGTTGAAACTAATCTGTAGGAAATGAATGGTGTTTGTTAGTCTTTGAGAACACAGAAGAGATTCAGTTCGCGTTAGTATTTCCAATAGTGCCAACATAAACGTGCAAGTCCCTGAGATACAGAGCTTGTTATTGTTATCAGATGAGGGGTGGAAAGGAATGTGGCGTTATGTAATTCAGAATTATTATTTAACATGGAAAAAGACAGGCTGCAGAACGCACTCAGAAAATCTAGTTAAAATGTACAGTGGATGCTCTTTAATGGTAGAAGAAACAGCCCTGTATGCCGGCAATTCCCAGGATCCTGCAAACCCAAATTCCGTTAAAGTGTGTGGAAGCTGCTTGGGCTCAGCACCCTTGAAAAATCAGTCCAAAATGTGATTTCCTGCATGGCTCTTCTGTTTCATGTTGTGTGTTTTTCATTATTGTTTTTGCAAGCGAAGGCAGGCTGATAGGAGTCACTCTCTTGAGAACCATGAAAAGTGTTCTTTGATAGCAAAGCTGCCTGCACGGCCACGGCCCAAAGCTTTGAGAAAGCTGCACCACTTTCAAACCTCGTAATTTCCTAGAGACCACCGTGCAGCTTTATCATAAAACTTTTGATTGAAAACATGCAACATCTTTCACACTGTGCCATAGCCCATCTTTGGCCCTTTGAACAGATCTGGGATCAGCACGCACCCACAAAATGCTGGTCAGAACAGGCAGGGACCTGCTGGCTCTGCTCTCGCCTTCCACTGTCATGATGGTTTCTGCATTGCTTCATATTTCATGTTCTGTGGTTTTTTGTCCAAAATACCTTCTTAAGAGTAAAAGGCAGCTGTATTTTTGGCCATTCAGAGACCAGATTGCGCACTACATTTCAAGCAGTAGCGAGAGAAGAGAGTGCTATGACCTATGCATTGGGGGACAGTCTTGCTTGACAAGAGACTCATGTGGGACCTTGGCAAGTCATTTAGGCTGAAATAAATGTATTGGGGAACGTGAACCAGGTGAGCTGCCCTTTGGAGCTGCTGCTTGCAAAGGGGGTAGCAAGGAAGCTGCTTAAATCAGATGTTTAAAGTTAGACTTCTGGGGATGAACCCCACCTTCAGTAACGAGTAACCAGACCTGCACTGGTTTCTGACTGTCGGCTGGGGTGAAAGGATCTATTTTCTGTCATCAGCCTCTACGCAGCTCTGAGCTGAGATATTTTTGGTTATAAACTTTTAGGTGCAAAAGCAATTTGTAACTTAGAGGGGAAAAGATCTGACATTTTAAAGGCAAACTATCAACTAAAATAAAGTGAAAGGATTATTATGTGCATGTGAAGGTTGGGGAATAAATGAGATATTTGTAAGTGACATATACAAATTGTTCATGGAAAAATGATTGCTATGAGTAACATGAAAATTAGCGCCATACTGCACTTTGGAATGCTCATGTTTTAGGTTCTATCTTTAGAACTTGCTTTTATAGTATGGCCAGCTCAGTAGTGCCTGAAGTTTCTCTTTCTCTCTGTTTTTGAGGATCCTTCTTTTGGACTTGTGAAGTCATTAGGTTATGCTAGGTAGCACAATTCCGGATACAGAAGTCTCAGAACTCACCAAAAAAGGTTAAAAAGGTTTCTGGCACTGTGAAAAGCCTGAAAATTCAGTTGACAGAATTTCTTGATGACCAAGCAGGTCATGGACCAAGGGTCCTTTCTTTGGCCCCAGATGTATAAAGCTCTAAAATGAACACGGATGTCCAACCCTGTGCCTTCAAAGCTCTGTAGTATGGTGCTCAACATTTAGCAAGGTCTTATCTACCATCAAAGCCAAACTGAAGCATGTCCCTGCACGCTTTGTTGGGCAAAGAGCCTTCAGAGGTGTCATTACAGTCCCAGACTAATGGCTCTCTCTTTCCCAGATGTGCCGATTTCTACGATCAGTCTGTCCCTCAAAATAAACATATAGCCTGTTTCTTAAACAGGAGGACCATGCTGGAAAGAGGATGAAAAGCCTCAGAGGAGGGAGGTGTGAAAACGTGTGGTTATTAAGAGGTAGGAGGTCGAAGTCAAAGAAAAACAGAGCCGCATCGTCTCTGAACAGCATGTTTGTGCTAAGAACTTCTAGCACTACTTACTTTTGTTTTGCTATCTGCCATTGACTGTCACATTTCACAAGTTAAGAAATGTTATTTCTTTGTTTATTTTGTCAGTCTTAGTCTCTGGAGGGAAATTATATCACTGTTTCAGTGGAATAGATTTAATTTGTTTGTGTCTTGTTGTCTATAGCATCTATCTAACTACTTATCTCTGAAGTTACCTCTCAGTCAAAGGTTTTCTGTTTTGTTCACATTTTAACAGGAGGGAATTTGCACTTGATTGCTTTGAACACTTTCTAAGTTTGGTCAGCTATCTATGTATTTATTTTTCTGTTCTAGTGAGAGAAAATGGGAATTTAAAATGTATGGAGCCAGCAGAGGTTTAGCTGCGATTTGTTTCTAATGTAGAGGAAAATTGCCCAAGTAATCTTATCCCATTCATACAACTAACATGGCTATGAGGCTCTGATGTGTTGAACAGTAAACACCATGCAACATACCCTTAAGAACTGTGGCTTAAAAGATTTCTTATTTTCCATCACCCGGTTCTAGCTTTCGATGAATAAATATCAGGTCCCGCTTGCACTAACATCCATGGGAGTTTTCATGGGTTTAAATGGGAGTAATCTAAGTTCCTAGTTTATAAGCATATTTTATAAAAATGATAGTTACACTGCATTATGGAGTTAAATGGTACCACTGGGTAGCTATGTGAGGAAAAAGATTTCTGATGCAAGCAGGCTACAACAACCAATTCAGACTGAGAATATATAAATCCACTATCAACATCTGGGCAAGGGATGTCATGTGTTCTCCAACAGATGAGGGCTTGAAATCTGGAATAATTTTTTATTATATTCTCCAAAAACCAAAATTGAGATACCCATGCAGGGAAACGCTCTGATCTGTGTGATACAGAAGACATTTTAGATTAATATGGCAATTTGTTTGGGCTTAATATCTATGGGTCAGCTCACTCACACCTTCACCAAGTGACACGGTCTTTGAGCAAAATTATATATATGTGCATATATATATATATATATGCATGCATCAAAATCCCAGGACTAATATTGGAGAAAATGTAAGAAAACATGAGGGAAAAAAAGCATTATATGTATCACCTTCCATACCAAACCACAGGAAGTCAAATCTTGTCCCATTATCATCATTAGTGCAGTTTTCATCTGCCACACACTTAAATATTTTTATCTCTTTAATCAAAGTCAGTGTGAAGCACATAGGCTAAGTTTGAATCCAGTCTTTGCAGAATTTTGGTGACTCTCTCCTGATCTTTCTTAATCAAAATATCTAGTGACATTTGGCTATGGTTCTCACCTTGGTGACATTCTCACCTAACACCAAGCACATTGTTAAGTGTCAATTTAACACATTGTCTTGCAGGACTTTTAATGGATCAGAACATCATATTTTATATTTATCTTCTGTACAATTCTTCCCTGAATATACAAAATACTAATTGTTGCTCATTCATCTGATGAAATCTACGCATTATTTGTCTACAATTCCCTTTCTTATATGCCAGCTACCTCCTTTGCCACGTCCCCACTGTTCCTTTGAATCTTCTCCAGATCCAGTGGTTGTTGAATTTACATTCTTCTCTGGGCTGTTAATGAGTATATTGATTAATACTGGCTCTGGTATCAATCCCTGTGGGAGACCAATTGATACTTCTCTCTCTTTTGACATAAAACCATTGATGATAACTCATTGGTTCCTAGCTGCTGGATAGATTTTTGTCTACCTTATTTTATTATTATGCAGGCTATGCAACTCCAGCTTTCCTATTGAGTTCATGTGTAGCACTAAACTAACAATTTACTAAAAATCCAACTATGTTATGTCTGCCTTAATTAATTAAATTCTCAGTATAATTGGGCCTGAGCTTCCTTTCACAGACCTGTACCAGCTATTACATGGTTCCACATAATTTTTACCATTTGTCAGGTTTCGTTTCCATAGATTCATGGGATAATTTAGGTTGGAAGGGACTGTGGAGGTCATCTGGTCCAAGCCCCTGCTCAAAGCAGGTTCTATCGGATCAGGTTGCTCAGGGCTGTGTCCAGTCAAGGTTTGAGCACCTCCAGCGGTGGGGATTACACAAGCTCTCTGAGCAACATGCTCCCGTATTTGATCACTTTGATGGTTAAAAAACCACTCTTCCTTGTATTTGATATTCCTTCTATTGTTCCAGCTTGTGTCTGTTGCCTCCTATTTTATTGCTGTGCACCTCCAAGAGGTGCCTGGCTCTATCTTCTCTGTATCACGCAGCTGCAGGCAGCTCCCCTTCACCTTCTCTTCCACAGGCTGAACAAGTTCAGCTCCATCAGTATCTCAGCTCCAGCATTCACCAAACTTGTGGCCTCTCTGGGATTTGCTCCGGTATGTCCATGCCTCTGTTGTAACTGGGAACCCCAAACTGGACATAGCACTATAGATGTGGTCTCACAAGGGCCAAACAGGGAGGAACACATCCCTAGACCTGCTGGCTGCTCTCCTGCTAATACAGCCCAGGATGTGGTTGGCTTTCTTTGCTGCTTCCTAGAGAGTCAGCCTACAGCCTCGATTGTTGCATAAGGCTATTTCATCCCAGATATCAAGACTTTCCATTTGGTTCTGCTGAACTTCATGAGGTTTCTGCCAGCCCATTTCTCCAGCCTGTCCAGGTCCCTCTGAAGGGTAGCCTGGCCATCTGGCATATCGACCACTCTCCCAGCTATTTGTTGTCATCTACAAACTTGCTGAGAGTGAACTCCATCCTGTCATCACGTTAATGAAGACATTAAGCAGCATTGGTCCCAGTTCTGATCCCTGAGGGATGCCACTACTTACTGGCCATTTTGTCTAGAAGCATGCTAGCTAATTTACCTCTCATGGTGGTAAGAACTAATGGCACAAGCCAGGCACAGTGGAAGGAGTTCCTGCCTCACTGACATTGGCATGTGAATGAGAAATTGTGATGCTTCTTAGCTGAAAGCACTCAGGATCTGCCTGGAAAGCAGGGATGAGGCTGCTAGCTGACAGCTGAATTTCAGAACAGCCAGATATTTTGGGGGAGACAGAACTAATGCTGCCTTGAAGGGCAGATTCAATACCCAAACAATTTAGCAAATCTGTGGTTCTTGAGATTTGGCATTTCATGGTGTTATCACATACCAGTTCCAGCTCCCAAATTGATGGGCAACCGATACAGCAGAGGCTGTTGCCATTTGTCAAAGGCTGTGTAGACACAGTGCAGGGCTGTCTGTGCTAGGCATGAAGTTCATATTTCAAGTTTTATGTGGACCAATGCACATTGGGACAGTGGAATGGACCCACCAGATCAAAGGACTACCCAAGACACCCCTGCTTCCCGCTGCGAGTGCAAGCTTGCCTCATGGACCTGTTGCCATATCAAGCACACTCAGGACAGTGTAACATAAATATTTGCTCACTTTGGAGGCTCCCTATCCAACTGCCTTTCTAAGTGATGAGAATGTGGGAAAAGAGCCCCTTCTTAATACCTTTGACACAATGAACATTCAGCACCAGTAACTGGGGCTGTGGTTCAGTAGGAACCCTTACTGGGGAGGAGTGCTTAAGCAAATTATATCTCCACGGAATCAATAGGACTTTGGCACATGCTGAACGTTTAAGCATGTGCTGAAGTGTTTACTATTCAGCCCCTCATTTCGTTCCCATTTAATTAAACAGGATCAGATTCTCAACAGAAGTAAATCACTGGAGTTTCTCCCAGAAGAGTTTTCCCAGTTTGCACTAATTGAAGAGTTGATCTAATGTCCCAACTCTACTTTTTTTTTTAAACATCTAGGTATCTATCTGTCTGTCTGTCTCTCTACCTAACCTATGTTATTTTTACCTCCTAAGTGATAAACTATTCAAAGGAGAGATGCTGTCAGAAGCAGCCCAGAGGGACACAGGTCTCATTAGCTACAAACAGAGTTCTGAGCCTCGGGTAAATGAAATGAAACTTTTCTGATATTATTGTTGTTCAAGTCTAGGCTGATATAAGCATCTCTGCTTCTCCTAATACAGGCAAGAATTTCTTTGGAAGTTTAGAGCTTCCACTCCAGATAAAAGCAAGTCATTTGCTTCTTTCATCATGTCACTACTAATTTCCAAACAGTCAAAGCTGCTGCTAATTTATTTACTGAACACTGAAGCCCTGTTAGCAGGGGCTGCTACTGAAACTGCTTTCTGGCCTTCGGCTTTTGTTTGTTGACAGCCTGATTTCCCAGTAGGCCATTTCCACCTGTGTTTCTGTTGTTTTTAGTGCATGTCTTTCTTTCTTCTTCCCAGTGACTGTCTCCCAAATGGCTCCTGAAGGCTTTTCTCATCTTCCCTTGCTCTCTCATCCCCTTCTCCCTCCCAGCTGCAAGGACTCTCAGCTCTGCTTTCAGTCATTCTGCAGTTAGTGGTTGTCTACACTGCTGAGCTCCCATGGGGCACTAATTTTTGTTTCAAGGACAAGATTCAAAAGAGTTTCCTACACACAGGTTGCAGGGTGCACCTTCAGATGTGCCTTCAAATAGACTTTGGAGATTTGAATATATGAGCTCCTGAAAATCAGTTTTTAAATTGCAAGGGAGGCCTATTAAGTGCTGTAAAAAAATTTTTTTTTGCTTTTCTATTTTAAAAGCTGCATTAAAAAAAGTGATATTTTTTTTCCTTCCTCTCTCCCATGACATTGGGTGGAAATAGAAATTAGGAGACTGCCATTTCCCTTTACATTCATGCATATCAAAGGAAGAGAGATGACAGGATAAAATGATTCAGAGAGTGGCCAGCATGCTCTGTATCTGGAGGAGCTAGTGAAGAAAGATATTGAGATGTTGCAGTGGTTTCTTTGCAACAACTCAGTGTGCCAGGAGCTTTAGGCATGCAAGAAAGGTTCTAAGATGATTTCCACGAATTGGAAAAATTCGAAGCCTGCACAGCTTTAAGGATTGATTTATTTATTAATATATTATTTTAAATTTGCTACATAAAATTATCTAGCCTCCTTGTGTGTGTGTGTGTCCATTTCTTGATACGGACTTCACTTTATACATAACGTCTGGTTTACACTTTTCTCTACCCCAGCAACCTGTGTAAATCTTTCTGAGGTCCATTCTGAGAGGACTCACTAGTGTTGGGTATACTGGGCTTCAAAAAATCTCCTTTGCCTGCACGTTAGGTTCAAATGGGATTTTGTGACATCAGTTTTGCTTGAAGACTCGGTTTTTAATGAGTCCATAAAACTCAAGACACAACTGCTTATCTTCTGGTTTAAACTAGGAACTGCAGCTTAGGGGTGGGTCTTTCTGGTTAAGACTGCTGGGCCCTTGATTTCTCAGACTGGATGGTCACATCTAGCAGGTTCTTTGGATTTTTTTTCCTCTTTGCCTCAGTTTCCCATTTGTAAAACAGACCCCAAACAGGGACTGTGAAATTGTTCAGAAATAAATATTGATGGGTAAATTTTTGAAACAATACTCAAAGCAAAGTTTGGGGAGTGCAGAGTAAACCGCCAATGTCCAAAGACGTGTGCATTGCCAGGAGGCCAAGCCTGCACACAGAACTGGAAGCTAGGCATTCGAGTTATAATCTCCTGACCTTGAGTAAGTCTCTTAGCTTTTGTGTCTCTACATTGCCCAATAATTTTGCAATAAGACTAATATTTACTTACCTCACAGTCACATAGTCAGAATGAATCAACGTTTATAAAGTACTTGGAAGTCCTTGGATGAATGGTCTCATAGAAGTGCCAAGCAGAGCATGCATTGTCATTTCCCTGTAGATAAATACCTAGCACTTACACGGGTGTACAGCGCTGTTCACACAAGCATATGCAATGTCTCATCCCAGTGCACCCAGGTTAGCACAGGATATAAGAACAAACCCAACAGTCCTTGACAATTCATGTCATTTGGCTTTGAAATGAGTATATTTTCTTTGAGAACAGAGCTTATCATGTAATCTCCAATGAAAGTTATGTTCTGCCTTTTTACAGTTGCCATGATGCAAATATCATTTGTACTCTTCTTCTTTATGAAAGTTAACAGTTATTTAAGAGATCA
Source organism: Pterocles gutturalis (assembly GCF_000699245.1). Lineage (NCBI taxonomy): Eukaryota > Metazoa > Chordata > Aves > Pterocliformes > Pteroclidae > Pterocles > Pterocles gutturalis. The sequence goes on from NW_010126619.1 coordinate 32,021, forward strand.
AAGTTAATTATCACTAAGGAGATCATTTTTACCTATCAACCCACTTTTGTAACCTCACTATCACAAGTAGAAGCTTTATGCTAATCAGTTTTCTAATTTCCATAAATTACTGATAGAATTACTTTTTTTTTTTTTTCCCCAGCATGAAAGTAGATCTGTTGGTGAAAGCTCTTGAGAGGTAAAGAGACAGAGAGAAAACGAGGGAAGGTGTATTTTCAAGAGTTCACCAGCTGAATGTGGTACCAAGAAAATAAAATCCAAATCATTAGTTTCACCGCATCACAAAACTTGTAGATGCTACAGATTCCCTGCACTGCAGAAATCCGGCGCACAGACATTGTTTCAATTTAACATGGTGATAGGAATGGAATCGAACGTGAGGATCACCGTGTGACCCTATTACATGTGAAGTGTCTCTATTAGAGCTGCAAAGACAGCATGCCAGAGGAGCTGAAATGTGTTGATGGAAACAAACAGATATACCTTTTTAAAAGCAGCAGTCAGAAACTCTGCAGCGTGATCCAAGCATGTTCTGCTGGAGAGGGCAAGATAGTCTATCCTGGGGGAAGCTGATATTAAGAAAGAGAAAGAAACCCCTTCCACTCCATCACAGCACTTTCCGTATAGTGAGCTTGCCAAATGGAAGCTGCTACCGTGGAAGTTGTTACTGCTTTGACTGACAGCTGCTGTAAAATAACCTCAGCTACAGCATGGAAGGAACAATAAGAAATCAAAATGAAACAGATGCGGATATTTTGGGTATCCCCTTGGTCTAAAAGTTGAGTAAAATAATCGCCTAGTAATTAACAAGCTTGTTGCTATGCTGCTCCAGCCTTTCAGACTGATGCTGATGAATTCCAGCATAAATTAAATAATCTGGAACACACTCTACAACCTGGAGCCGAAGTTGTATCCATGCATCACCCGAACCACACCATGCTTTTGGAGCTTCATTTTGCGTTGCTAGCAGAGCAGTTCATTTTCCAGTGGGCACCAGCAGATCCCTGCTTGACCTGCTCTCTAGAATAAGGAGGGATCTGGGCTGTCATTTTGATCATATTGAAGCCCCAGTGTCACCTGCGTTTGCCACTGTACCTGTGGCACTTTCTACGGCATCCCTCTTCAACCGACTGAAGAGCTCAGCTGTTGGTCTGTCAAGTGCCTGAAGCACTTTCTTTTTCCCCAGCTCCGGGAAGAGACCAGCAATAAGGCAAAACCCAGAGAGACCACGATCAATGCCATAATCCCTCTCTCTGTCACAGGCATCCCACGTCCCTCAGAGCACTGCCTGAGCATCCCTGCAGCCCAGATGGGCCTCCAGAGCTAAACGTAGGGGGCACCTGAAAGAACCCCAGGAACAGCCAGGCACAAAGGAAACTAAAAGGACCTTAGCTTCCCCCTGGCTGGGAGTTTTTGTGTCACTGCTTAAAGAAAAGCAACACAAAATTATATACGCTCTTGTTTTTTTTATTCTTCAACCTTCACCTCTCCTGCACTCATGCACCTATTTCTCTTCAAACGCGTGAGCCGTCCCATTGAAGTCAGCAGGACTCTGCCGGTGCTTCAAGCAGAGCATGCATATGCCTGGGTCAAGTTGATATTTACCGAAGGCTCCTTTTGAATTGGCTTTTGATTATACACTTATGTCAGAGGGTTGTTCATTATTGCATCTGTGGAGAGCGAGGATCAGTGTGACTTGTTTCCACGTGAGAAAGACGGCAAAAGATTGCAAATATCACCTTTAACATTACAGACCTTTTTTTAACTGTCATGTACCACACTGAACTGTGTATTTGTGGTTGAAAGGGAACATAAACTATGATGCAGAACACTAAAGGATTTAGCAAACGTAACCTTTGTGCGTATGGTTTGGGTTTTATTATCCCATTTATTTATTCTGCTGGATATCTGTAGGATAATATGATCAATGAGTTGGAATCCTTCTTGTTTCTACCAACAACAAATCAAACCATTAATAGGCCAATAAAACCCTGGGATTTGGAGAGAGGGGAGGAGGGGAAGTAATTGCATTGTTCTGATGCTAACGAGGCACATCTATCTTGAAATAACTGATTAAAGCTGGTGTCGACATGAGGCCTTTGCACAAAAAAGCATGTTGCTGACATACAAGGTGTGTAGCACTGGGGTGTGGGGACACGAAGTCGCAGTGGCAGCTCCGCATTTGCTCCAAGCTCTGTGCCGGTGGGGTGTGGGAAGCACTTCTGTCTAGGGGGGGATTTCATCCTGTTAACCCTTTCTGCACACCACAGTGACAGGCTCCCAGCACAGTGGGTCAGGAGCAGGCAGGGTTCATGGGGCATGTTGTGCAGCTGATAAACAGTTCTAGAGATGTGTGATTGCATAATGATAGCCACATCCATTCACCTGCCTATCAAAAGCGATGCATTAAAGTTTGAGCTCTCTTCCCCTGGGTCCACGAAGAGACGTTTGAGTGTTAGCTTATAGTCTTTAACATTCCTCCTAACAGAGGGCTAAGTGCAGTGGGGTTAAACAGAGTCCCTTTTGCTTAGTGATCCATTAGCTAATGGGTGTGTAAGCCCATCAATTTTCTGTTTATTCCCTAACCCCATTAGGGTACACCTGCTGTGCATAAAAAATACACCTGACAAATCAGAGTGATAGTTGAAATAAAATAAATATCAAGTGTTGTTATAGCTGATCCATAGTGTTTAAAGCAGAAAGGGCATAACAGTGATTTGTGAGGGTGGAACAAAATAGCTGGTGCTGGCTCATGCTAGCTTGAGCAGGTTGCTATAAACCCCCCTGAGAGTTCACCTGTAGACTCCAGTGCTCAACTGCCTCTTTCCCCAGCCCCACCGGCCCCTCTGCAGGGCTGGAGTTCACCTTCAAACACCATCTCCAAGTGTCTTCCAGAGAGCCGCAGCACTGCTAAGTGATAAATTAATTATTTGGGGAGGGGAGGGGGAGAACTTGCAGGCTGCTCTCCCGCAAAGGCAGCCAGAAGCTTCAAATCTGTCTCCAATACCACGCCATTTGTTTTGTCACTTCATAGGCTTTATTTATTTATTTATCTTACAGCTCGCCTTGTGATTAAAACTGTTGAAACAGCTGTTAGCTGGTAGCAACTTTCCTTGTGCTATTTTCTGACGTCGATCAGGCAACCGTGGGGTTGCAGCCCCAATGGGAGCTGCCCTGTGTTCACTCTGCTGGGGTGGGGCGAGAGGCAGCAGCACCCCCGGCTGCCCCCCGGCTCCTCGAGCACCCACGGGGGCTGCTCACATCGGGCAGTGGTGGCTGCAGCAGCCACACACCCCTTTGCACAAGGAGAAAATAAAGGAATCGCAGCAATGAACCTGGGAAACTCGTTGCCAAAAGTTATTACTGAAATTAAGAAATTATTGGAAAATCAAGTAAAATGGGGCTTTTATGTCTAAAAAAAGAAAAAGAGCACCACCAACACCAACTGGGGAGGCTGATGACAATAAGATGAGCAAGGTACTTGGTTCAAGGTCGTTGATCCAGTGTGGAAAACTCCCTGGGGCAAATAAACAGGCTTTGAATGAGCCAGTATCAGGCTTTATAGACAGGAGCTGGATGCCCTCTGCCATCAGACTCTCAAGCTGAGGAGAGCTTAAGACCAGGTTTCTTGTGTCTAACCTCAGGTATGAAGGGGACCATGACCACAAACATTGCTGCTCCTTTTGCAGTTGAAGAAAACAAACATTGTGCAGGCTTTCTGCAATCACATCAGGCAGCTCAGGGCTGGGTGTGATGGCTGTGACATGCCTGCTCATGGCTGCTAAATCTGCAGCTGAGCAAGCTGAAGAACTCAGCTTGCATTAAAAAAAAAAAAAAAAAAAAAAAAAAAAAAAAAAAAAAAAAAAAAAAAAAAAAAAACCATTTTAAAAAAAAAAAAAAAAAAAAAAAAAAAAAAAAAAAAAAAAAAGAAAAAAGAAAGAAAGTGAGAAAGAGAGATCAGGTCAACCCACTCCTGCAATGGAGCCGGCAAATCACCAAAACCCTCAGTTCACGTAAGGCAGTCAGGGGAGAGTTTGGGAATCTGGCCTGCCCGAACTCTGTAGCTTGCAAGCACTACTGATGGGCCTAGGGGCAGTGATAAAATGAACAAAGCAGGTCATTGCTGTTGGGTTGTATTATCCACAGGCTTTGGCATTTTCCAGCCCAATGCTTGCCTCTTCTTCCCTCCCAGCCCACTGCTGCTATTATTTTTACATCATGACTGTTGAGGAGTGTATCATTCATAACATACCTATCACAAAGAGATTCCTTTTTAAATGCTTAGGGAGATAGAGGGCTACAAACCCTGGGAAATCAGCTATGCCTAATATATTATGTAGAAGTTCTGTAATCATTATTGAACTAAAGTGCATTGAGTAAGTGGATAAAATCAGTCCCACTGTAGCATAAGTCTCCAGAGACCGTAGATAAAAATGCCTTGCACTTAAGTAGAAAAAGGTAACAAAATATTTCCAGTCCCAGCAACTGCATTTTCCCCTCTATATAAATAGGAACCCTCTGGAGAAGGCAATGATGCAGCAGAGGTTGAAGGCAAAGTTAATGGTGACGAGGTGGGGGAGTGAGGCAGTGCCTGGGGCAGGCTGATGGTGAGCAATATGAGCAATGCTCCATGGAAATGAGGCTGACAGCAGAGCTCTTTGTGGCAGGGGCAGTGGGCAAGGAGGCAGTGGGGCAGTGGGCAGGACCCGTGCAAAATTGTGGGGGACAGTGTGGGTCTGGGAGAGAGCGGAGCTGAAAGCTGCAGCACAGCAACCTTCCAGATGAGCCTCTGTATAATGTTTGTGCTCCCCTTTAAACACTGCAGAAAAGCAAACTTTCATGACAAAGTTCATCTTGTGGTTTGCTTCCCAAAGCTTGTCATGGCTCTCACAGTGTTTCCCACCTCAACACACACACAAGTGCACACATACATGACTGTGTTGTTGCACGTCCTGAGCTAAGGTCTAAGCTGTCGCCTTCCTACAGGGAGTCACTGAGGCATCCTCACTGTCAAATTTGTCTTCTTGTATGTAGCTACAGACATAATCATTCCTTGCCTCTCTCATACGCATGGCCAGGAGCTTCCAGACTGCAGTGAATCACCACAACATGCTGAATGTCTCTTGTATACCAGCTGCAAACTCACTGAAACTGTTGTGAGGGTTTACAGGGTAGGATACACTTTGGCATGAATAAACATGGGAAAAGTAGGGATTCATATACTCTAAAAAAAAAAGGAAGTGAACAATTTTGTCACCCTTATACAAAACACAGTTTGGCAGGACTGGGACGTGTAGGACAGAGTTTGCTCTATGTTTTAGGAAAGGGTTAAGCGATCATCTGAATAATTTTCTTGATGAAGTGCTTCAAATGTGCACCCATATTAGTGATGAAGTTTGGGTCATTCATTGAAAATAAGGAGAAAAATGTGTGCTAGAGCATTGTATTTGCTGCTTCTATTGTAGGCCTACACAAAAAAAGCCACCTAGAACTGCAGTCCCTGCTGTTAGGCTGTGACCTGGGTAGTCATCGGCATTCGTGTCCTGGAATGACTATATTAAAGTTTTCTAAGATACGTGCTCTTTCACATGACCTGCCAATCATGTTGGAGCAGTGCCATAAGCTCTGGTCTACTCGTATCCTCAAGGGCAGCAAGTAGAAGAGAGAAGAGGGTTGAGGAGTTGGAACCATTACTTATTTATCTGAAGTATTGACCTGACCTCCCCTGCTGAAATATTAGTATTAGATGCTGGGGAAAAGGGATGCCAGAGCCAGTTTCTTCTGGGAAACAGAGGAAACAAAGATGTCAAATGAGGCCCAAATCAGGCAGCATCCCATTGAGATAACGGTGGTGGGGCAGGCGAGGAGGCAGGTACAACGTGTATTAAGGAGTTCGACTGGTGGGTGGGCAAGGAGGCAGCAACCAAACCAACCAGTATCTTGCTGAAGCTCTATGTCAGGCTGCTTCACAGCATCTCTGAGATGTGGCCTTACTGTATGGAGGGGATTTTGAATGTTCACTGGTAGGTTTTGTTGCACATTTTTACTAGTATGATGGTAATGAAGTGTGTTTCTGAAGGGAGAAAGAAAGAAAGGAGTAGAAAGAAAATGCTTCTCCAATGTTGCTGTGGATGGAACTAAGCAAGTAAATGGTCACAGCTCTGAGATGATGAGATGGACGGTCATCACTGACTCCCCCTCTCCCTGTCTGAGACATGCACCCAGGCCCAAGCAACAAAAGTACAGAGTGAAATGGAATTTGAAAAAGAAAGCCACAGAGATTCTCATTGAACAGCAGGGCACCTCTTAAATAAGGCACTAGAAGAGCTTGGCTTGCTTGGCACAGCAAAGCAGAGACTGTAGCAGTGGCATTTGTTTGCTGTATATTTAACAGTGGCATTTGTTTGCTGTATATTTAACAGGAGAGCTAACACGGGTGAGAAGGTATCCAAAAGCACAGTGCAGGACAAAAGTGGATAATGTTTTCTATGCACTAGAGGAATGGACTTACATCCACCCTGACAAGGGTAACAAGGGCAAATAAACTAAGATGCAGTGGATGCATTTCTGAAAAAGCTTGGGCAATGTGGCATTTGCTACAGCTCTTCCAAAAACTTCTGTCCCAGGAAACTGGAGAAGTCTGGAGCTGAGTTGGGGGCCAGGGACTCTGTGGGAGGCCTCCAACCCATCCTTAGTGCAGCAGCACAATGCGAATATTTACAAGAGGACAGGAGATCAAAAAGCAGCAAATAGAAGGAGCTGAGGAAATCAAGTGTATAACACGAAATGTGTCTACAGCTCACCCACAAAATGGCAGAAGATACAGGGGCTGTGATGCTAAGCAGCGTTATGTAAATGATTACATGAAGCAGCTGTGGCAAGAGCCTGTAGAGACAAACTCCAAAGGGAATAAGCAGACGCGCAGACAAGGCCAGGAAACTAACAGTGAAGGTAGCTCATTTTGCTGAGGTTTCGTCACACTAAACAAAATATTAGAGGCCTGCCCATATAAAAATACAACCAATCCCACTGCCAGATGCAAACAATCCCATAAAAATCACTACTAAAGGTGCTGAAAAATTAAAGAAGCCACCAGCGTAGAGGGCATCAGTAATTCATGCTGTTATACACCTTACCTTAAGCCCCCATGCCCACATCTTCTCTGTGCGATGACAGAAGACATTCGTCTCCCTTTCAGTGTATGACCCATCAACGGGGTATGCGTCTCACTGCAGCCACACCTGAATGTGCATCCTGCAACTCGTCTGCGTATGGCTTTTTCTTCTGGCATCAAAAAGGCAATTCATCATCTATTACAGTACCGTTACAGGTGATCCCAGTTTGGATTGTCAGATGAACATCACTGGGGCTGACTAGCAGACTTCAGCATCCATCTGAGCTAGAAGCCTGATGGTTCACGCTATCTTGCCTCCTTCACCCCCTCCATCCCTTTTTTTTTTTAATGTGGGTGAAATTAAATTTCAGATAAAAACATTCTCTTTGGATCCAAAAGGCTGAAGCAGGGCTCTGGTTCTGCTGCATCTAAAGCAGGTTGCCTATTTATTACATCTTGAATTTAATCTCTAAGACTGCTTTTCAGCTACATGCGACCCAACATCTTTCCAGTGAGCTGAGTACTCACTCACACAGTCCTCGTCTGCAGTGAATTCTGCCAATATTCACACCATTTGAAAGAGAACCAGGAGAATTATCTCAGACAGAAGAAATAGATCTCTTGTGCTGACAGAGTAAACACATTTGGGGTCTGACTTTGCCAACAGCTCTCTTTTCTCTAACAACTACTGGAATGAATCTGCTAACATTTAAGAGATATCCAAGACTTTGCAAGAAGCCACTTGCAGCTATTTGTGTTTTTAGAAAATTTAATGTTTTAAACTAAACTAAACTGTAATTTAATTTAAACTGCAATGCCAACATCCCTATTCCTACCTTGGATATACCTGGAGTCTTCCATTAGGTGTGGTGGTTTTGATTGTCCCCATACAGATCTTCTGTGTGACAGCGACTCTTCAGGCCCAGTTAAGTGCAATTGTGTCAAACTTCCACATGCCAGAGGTAAAGCTTTTATTGGAGCTTTATACTCCTTGCCAGAGGAATAGAGAATGAAATGAAATGCCTAGAACCCATTTAGCAGCTGGTGGATTTGTCTTTTAGGAAGGGTAACAGAATCAAAACATTCTTTCTTCATGGTCAAGTCAAGGAGTTAGTTACAGCTCAACATACTGTGATGCAGTTCTTGGAGTTGGCCGTGAGCAGGACACATAAGAACTGGTCCTGGAAGTGTTGCCATTGACTGAAATAATACCAAGATGAAAATGTAAATCTCCCTGGATATCTGGCACTGGATCTAATATGCCTCTGTCTTGTAGTTCATGATCACTGTATTCAGAAAGAGACAGCTTTTTGCAATTGGGCACCTAAAGCTAGATATGCTGAAATCTGCTAGAAAAATACGTTGGCCCTTCAACAATCAATATACTAGAACAATGGAAATAGTAAGAATAGTGATAACAGGATGAACATTCAGCATCATGAGCGAGGATCCTTTGAAATCTATTAGTGGCAGAGGAAGAGGAGTTTCAGTGCACCAGCATTCACCATGTTTCATTGTGTAATTCCAAGAATTTCTGCTTCTCCTTCATTTCAGAAAGACAATCCAGCAGCCTCTGGCTTCTATTTTTTTTTTTTTTCTTCATCTACTAGCAGCAGAAGCAGAAAAATAAACACACAACTAGGAGCTGTATTCACAGACAGGAAGTAACTTTAATTAAATATTGTGAAAGTTGAAAAGTTTTTACAGCTTGAATTTCTGCAAAAAAATTATAACAATCTCTACAGTAGTTAGTTTCTCTAACAATAGAACTGTACAGTGTGTGTGTCTATTCAAAAAGATTTAGATAAGAAGGTGAAAGGTTAGTAGTTTCAGAGATGACTTCATTTTAGCTGCATCCTAGTACAACTGTGAGGAAATAGGCATACTTTATGCAATCCAGTCATTGTGAAGCTTCACCTTGTTAAAACTGAAATCTGAATGTTTCCACTTAAAGCCATATTCTGTAAACAGCTGCATCTTTTACTTTGTAAAAGATAAGGGTGGTGCGGGGGAGACTTTTATAAATTCCCATTCATCAGATCACTATAAATAGCTGCAACAAAACAAGATTATGCACATTGTCAAAGGATCTTTGGACACTGGCATAGAAGACTACAAACATCGATGGCTAACATTGGTGTCAAAATCACTATGACTTTGAGTGGAGCTCTACAAGAGTAATTGATGGTGTCACTGGACAAAATATGGCTTTAAATTCGATTACATTGTCGTGCTGTTGCTTACTATGTGAACTAGAATAATCGCTTGGAATACAGAAAAGCAATAAACTGATGTCTCTCACATTTTCCAGTTTTCTCTTCTTTTATTTTCTCACCGTGAAAAAAAAAAAAAATTCCTGTTTTCTTCCCTTCCCCCCAAAGATCACACTGTGACATTCTAGTGAAAACCATTGCAAAATTCATACAGGAAGCATGCACAGTTGCAGCATCGTTGTAAATGATTTCTTGCTCGACTAGAAAAAAGTTATATTGTTTTAAGGTAACAAAACAGTTCTTTTGTGCTTTTCAATTCCTTTTTTTTTTTTTCTTAGAATGTTAGTGATGATTGACAGTTCTGGTGCACAGTACAATGTACAAGTGAAATGAATATGATTTGCATTGTTAAGGCATCCAATCTGCTGGTTTATATTTACGTGAAAGACAGAGAAATATACAAGCAGACTTAAGAAAGAAAGTATTTTCATTGAGTTCTATGAAGTTTCTCCTCATATTTAATGCACAAAAATGCGTCACTCCAAAGAGGAGAAATCCCATGCATATTAATAGAGTAAAACAGCATTAGTTTTTTTTAAGCCTCAAAAGCAAAGGATACATTTTTTTAAAATCTACATAACTAAATGCTACAAGAATAATATGCTACTTTTTGCCATATATTGGAAAAAACTTCTTAACTTACAAATAATACAAAAATAGACAATGGCTTTTGGGTGGAAATTAAAAAAAAATGGAAGCATGGTTTTAAACAATACTAAAAAAAACCCTATAAATGAAATGTTTTAAAATCACATTTAAACAGCTAATACAACGGTGAATGACCAAACAAATCAGCACTTTTCACATAGCAAACATACACAATAAAATAAACTTGATAGGGGATCAAAAGCAATGTACAAATTCCAAAGATAAATACATTATTTATATGGATATTTTACAAAATCCCCTTTAAAACAAACAAACAAAGAACAAAAACAGAAAGCTTTTTTTTTTTCTTTAATTAATTTTGCAAGTATGTGCAAGCAAAAGGTAGTGAGCTCTTTTTGCAAAATATGCAGTAAAATTCCTTTTTTTTGTGATATTGAAAAACTGTCTTAAGACATTAAAATGTATAAATAGAACAACAACTTTGGCAAAAAATCACAAAAAATCTACAGTATTTATAACTACATACAAAACACAACAGCAAAGAAAAAATATCAGGTAATGCATCTTCAGAGCTTTGCTGCCTCTTTGACTAATAGTTTTTAAGAACACTTCCCAGATAAAAACAAATTTTTTGTGAAACAGAAGCCAATGGTTTTGATTTGAAACCTTCCTAACAGCCCCAGCACCCACCCCCAAACTCAAGTTTCCATTTACTATTCAAAAGCAGTTACCTGTTGCTCAGGAGATTATGATACAAACTGAGAGGGTCGACTGACACAGGAACAATCCTAGTGGGAGGCTGACGAAGAAATGTGCTTTTAGATTGGGAGGATGCAGAACCGCAGACGAGTCTGTTCTCATTCTTGCCCCATAAAATCAAATAGATCAAGGGGAGACGGGCATCAGAAACACCCCACGCATGATGGCCGCACTGTGTGTCATTAGATGGCTATGCAAAGTCCAAATGGCATTTTATGCACAGCTCGGGTGACACTAAAAACCTCAAGAAGGCCACTCATTTGGAAAGAGTCTGATATATGAGCTAAAGAGAGAGCCGTGCTAATCTCATTCTGCAGTTTTAGCATTCTACCTAGAGGCACTGGATTCTCAGTTCAAGAGGAAATGTGTTATTTGCATCCTTACCTTTGCTTTCACCAACTTTTCTTGCTGCATTATTTACATAATTATTTAGCCTGATATTAGCTAATCCCACCCCTCATCATCCAAAAATATCAGCTTTCTAGGGAGTGATATCTATTTAATTAGAACATTAAAAATGCATCATATTAGCTAGTCACCACTGGATAAGCAACCTGTATGAGCCGACCCTTAATTAAATGGCCATAATTCTTCTATGAAAAACTAACTGGCACTTCTATTCTGTCCCATACAGACTTGTATGTAAATGACACCACTTCATTTTTCTTTACACAGCTTTAAAAAAAAAAATCATAAATTAAAAATGTGGAGTTCCATCTCTAGTGTCCCTTGTGTAATTGTATGATTTATAAAAGACAAATGGTGTTGAGTTAAATCAAGACTTAAAAAAACACACACACACACAAAAAAAAAAAAACAGAAGGGGAAAAAAAGCAAGCCCCCACCCGTCAACTCAAAAGTTAGGGCCAAAGAGGAACCCCTCCCCCCCCAAAAAAAAAAAAAAAAGTGGATTTTTTTTAATCAACATACAATAAATATATCTCCCAGGTATTTGGGATGGACAACTTGAATCAACACCTTGCAATTGTAGATTGTTAATTTCCGTATTTGCAAGGATGGTGATTTTTTGTTTTGTTTAAAAATCCGCAGTTATTGTAAGATTCTTCTTTATTTCTTTTTTATTTTTAAAAAGGCCTGAGTAAAAAGTTCCACTCTGGGACTTGTATCAGATTCTCTCTGAAGCAGAATTCAACCTCTTCATTAATAAAATTCTTCAAGGCAATTCTTTCACATGGGGGGAACAATCATGCCAGATATAGCTGTCAAAAGGAAAGGGAGGGGGAGAAAGAGAAAGGGGAAAACAGTTACTTTTGTGCATTACCAAGCAACTTTTAAAATCCTCAGAGCTTTTAAACATTTACTAGTAACGTACTCAGCTGTACTGTGAATTAAATTTATATGTATCATTTCAGTAGAGACAACTACGTACACACGAATCATGGGAAGCCTCATACTGGTCGGAAAGTAGTTCAAGCTGCAAGTGACTCTGCTGAAATTGTGACTGTCTTGCACAAAAAGAGCACTTCCCCGATATCAGAATCAGGCCCCAACTTAATTTTTTTATTTTAGTTTCAAAATCTCGGAATGCTCAGGAGGCTTAAACCTGACCCACCCATTGCCACACATTCTATCACTTTTTTAAAAGCAAAGTAGATACTTGTTCTACATAGGAGCAAATGGCTGGAGTCCCGTAGGTCACCAGCATTACCAACCTGGTGGCGTGTTGGTTGCATTAGGTACACTAACAGTGGTTCATTCTCCTCTGCCAATTTTCTCTTACAAGGTCAGTGTTCAACCCTGGGACTTATGTATGCATTTCCAGGTGCTCAGAAAAGGACTTAAACTCTCAGATCCAATTTTCAAATTGAAATATGTCCTTAACTGGTGGTTTAGCAGACCAGCATCTCATGGTTTTGTTACACTTGTAGCAGACATCACCAACTACATTGAGTATGTTAATGTTAATTTAGGATGTCTTCTCTTTTGTTGGCTAAGTTGAATCATCAGTATTTCTTTATTATGCTTCCTAACCTCCTTTTCTATGAAACCACCACCTCTCTTAAAGAGGAGACATTCTTTAAAAGTCCATAGGTACAGTCATCCACCTAGCTTGGTCTCCCCCTATTTACCAGGGAATCTATGCAGATCAGACAAACCGAGTGACATACTGTGAGCAAGCACATCATTACAGGAGGCAGTCATGCAAGTTTATGATGAAAACTGTAACAACAATGCATCTGTAAAACACCAGTTGTACGTTTATTTGCAAAAAGGTGGAGAACAGATTCACTTTCGGGTTGGCGGCATTTCATGGGCACATTATTCAAATGCTAGAACTGCCTGCCATCTCAGACATCTGGACATGTAATTTCTTAAGGAAGAACTCAACCCTGTGACTGGTGCTGATTCATTGTGCTTTAATTACAGCTGCAATTATTTGATAAGAACAGAGCCAAAGTAAAAGACTCACAGATTTGGGGTTGGAGGGGGAGAGGAGGGAAATGTTTTCTCTACAAACACCACCATATGTGCAAGAATTACAAGTCTAATCAGCAAGGGGAGAACAGCTCGAGTAAACTGCACTGATTAAATGAAATAAAATGAGAGGAGGTGAGAATGCAAAACACATTCACATATTTGCAACAGGCCATCCTCAGAGGCAACATGTTGCAACTATACAGCAGCATTTTGATCCTTGGAATTTATCGTTCAGTAATGTTTCTATGTGGAATCACTGTGCTGATTGTTTCCACTCCATGTAAGGGCTCTTCAAAGAGCTGAGAATGAGGATAAAAGGGATAGAGAGGTGAGTTGAGTTGCATTAAGCCTACAGGAAGGCACTCAAGTGAGTGGCATAGAGGACACCGCTGTGTCTTAGATGTTCCTTGCGGAGGTATTTCCTGTCATGGGGTTTTTTTCGCTCTACCATGGAGATAATCTGAGGACATACCTTCATATTATCTCCATAGCTATGCTGCCTCCTTCATCGTGAATCACAGGATGAATTAGATATTGCCATTTTTTTAGAATCCTTGCTAACTTAATCAACACTGGGCGAAACAACAGCAGCTTTGTTTGTTTAAAAAATTCTCAAAAAGTTTTATTTCAGCAGTGTTCTCAAATAAAAAGGTCTGGGTCCTCACAATTGGGGTTTCCCTTTGGTTCACTTGAATAAAAATTAAGCAAACTCAAACCAAGCAACTGTTGTGATTTCTCCCTACTCTGCTCTTGGGATCCTTACAGCGTAGGCCAGGGTGTGGACCCTGATCCACAGCCCTCTATGGCATCAATAAAACAGGTATTGACAGTGATGGATACAGTCAACCAGACTGTAACTCTGCCGGGGCAGCCCTGCAAGGCAGCCACCTACAGCTAAGGGTGGGAGTGGAATTTTTCCGCTATCTGAACACACGGCAGACTTCACAAGGGCATGGACCTGAAACATAGGTTTTGCTCCAGTGCTCCTTCTAGCTCATTGTATTAAGCCAAACAATTTCATTTGCTTCTGTTTCGCACCTGGCAATAACAATTTTTACCCCTATTAGTAAAGCACTTGGAGATTTCTGGGTGGCAGCTGTTTAGCAGAATACAGGGGTGGCACCGCAGTGCTTGGGTGTTAGCTCTGTATGTTACAGCGCAGAGAAAAGCAATACTGGCACCAGTGCTCCCTCCTTCACTACTCACATACAGAAGGAGTTGAGCTGATGGAAATGAGGAGAGTCTTCCTGTATGTGATGAGTGCAACTGAGCAGAGTCAGATGGATAATTAATCCTCTGTGCATTCTACTTTAACCTTTTTTGTCCTTTTAAGCCCTTTCTAAATTCTAAATTTAGCTAAACTTTCAAAAAAATATGTTTTGCTTTAGAAAAATTACTTACATTTCAGAAAATGTCAAAATATTATTCCAACTAAAAATTCTCAAGCTAAAAGATTAATCAAAACCAAATTGACTCCAACAAGAAATGGTCAAGAATTGTCTCTCTCTTGGGACAGCACAGCTGTGTAGTCTGGGTAAGAGCCCAAATGAAGGGGACATAATTGCAACTCCTCCCTTCATGGCTTAAACATTTCCCTGTAGTTACATATCAGCCATCCACCTTTTGCCACTGGAAACAAATGGTAGAGATGCAGATCTTAGCTCATTTTTTTCAAAGCATTATTGTTTTTGAAGAGCTCTGAAATTCTGAATTAAATTACAAGGCAAATGGCAAAATGATATCTTTTCTGCCTAAAAGCTTTGATATTTCCATTCTTTGCAAGTCTTCATTTATATCACTCTACTTTTATTCCGTAAGTGCTACATCTAGTCATGCAAATTCTCTCAGCTGTAGCATGCTATTGATCCTGAAAACAGAGATATCAGTGGGAAACAGTGTAGGTATGAGATCACACCACCTCCTAAAAGGGAGGGCAGAGAGCAGAAAAACTCCCACCGATGGGCATTATTTCTTCTATCATATACTAATTTGTATTTGCTGCTAGCAAATTACAGAAATAATGTGTTTTGAGTTTTACAAAATTGCATGGCAAAGAGAACAACAGATAAGCCTAGCTGTTGTTTTAGTGAGTTTTGCTGATATCTAAGCTACATAAGGAAAGGTTGATTGCTTTCTGATGTATCCAGAAGCCCAAGAGAGATAAGACAGCCTCCTTACACACGGTTGTTTATTTAAGCAATAAGGCACAACAGGCAGTGCATTTCTGAGTGATTATTACAAGCCTGAGGTGGTGTCAGAAGGCATGGGACTGAAGGCTGTGTGTCTTTAACTCACTGAGAAGTTCAGCAATGACCTAGAAATGAATCATCTCTTAGTGTCTCATTCCTATTATGAAAAAAATGCATTGCTAAATAAAAATTAGGGGAAACACTCAGATCTGTGAGGTTTCTGGGCATTACAGGTCTGGACGTGACACAATGAGGAGGCAATCAGCAAGCCCCAGTTGTGTTCAGTGCTATCTCAGCTCATTCCATAATTGCTTTTCACAACAGAGTATGTGGAATCTGGGAATCCTGTGTCTTGTGAAAGGAAAAACAGTGCCTGAAAAAGCTTTCTCCTGTTACTCGCTTTTTCTCTCCACTTGTAACAGCAAGTTGGGACAAGGTGAAGAAAACAAAAAAACATTAACATGTTCAAAAGCTTCTAGCAGTCAACTCTTAGCTACCTTTTTTTTTTTTTTTAATTCAAAAGTGAAACATTTTAAATTGTTGCCTTTAAAATTTGCAGCATGTCGGCAGTGCCAAATTTTTAAAACGCACAAAAATTAATCTAAACACTACAGCTCATGTGAAAATGTTGATGTGATTCATTCCTGACACAGCCTGTATTTATAAAAGTCCTGACCAAAGGTACCCAAGTTCTGCCTATATGTTCCTAGTATTTTAATAATTTCTATGTGCATGTGTGTGCACCTGCAAGGATTCCTCCTTCCAATTCACGAGTGTAAAATGCAGTGAGGACAAAGCTTTCTTTCAGTCACAATACATCTCAGCTTTTATGAATGAATTCCTTCCACTCTGCCTGCATATAGATTTTTTTTGACTGTTAATGGTGCTATCAGCATCATGCCTGCAAGCCCGGCGGTTCCCTTTCCAGAGGCTGCAGAGTGACACGTGGAGTCTGTGGAACTATCCTGCCCCCTGCTCCGCACAGCTCCTTCTGAACACGGCTTAGAAATGACGGATTTTATTCCCTGCTCAATGCTCTTTGGATAATTTGCACAGGCACGTGGAAAGGAAAACAGACCTCAGGTCTCGGGGAAGCACAACGCGTACTGCAAGATCTTCCCCACCTCTGGCACGGTTGGAGGCAGCTGGCTGCATCTGCTCATGGAAACTCCTCGGTCTAAATGAGCATGAAAACGTCTCTCTCAGCACACTAACGCGGAGTGAGGTAATTACACAGGAAGGTTTAGGCACAGTGTTGTAAAACAGGCTAAACCAAACAATGAAATGGGCAGCGCTGGTCTTTGCAGCATCCTCAGTTTGACAAGCTTTAGTCTGTCACTCCCTCAGCTTGCATCAACGCTTCAAAACGTATTTAGGTGCTAATGCTGGAATACTTTGTAATGAGAGGGGAAGGGATGCAGAAAAGGAGCAGCCCCTTGATATTAACAGCTGAAGAGGCTTTCAAAAAGAAACCCTGTGCCATTTGTGGAATTAATTGGCGCAGAAGTACATTAATCAGTGGAAACTGATGTTTGCTCTGGTATGAGTTACACTGGAAAATGCTGCTGTTAGTTTGTAATATGTCTTCTATTTATGAAAGGCAAAGGTTTGTGCCAAGCTCTGTAACAGTCTATTTGCTCTCAGTAGGATTTCTGCACAAATGCACTATGACAAAGGAAAAAAAAAAAAGGAAGGGAAGATTGAGTGACGTACTTCAGGAGAAGGCCAGCCCCTGGAGAGACCCTGCAGTGGAGTACTTGCTAGAGTCCACAAAAGACTGGTCTGATAAAGGACGACAACAGGGAATAAGAGAGGAAAGAAAGAAAAAGGATGGTATTAGTAAGCTGAAATATTACTCGTTTTTATTATAACAGTAGGTCTGTGCTTTAAAAGACACAGCCTCTCAATTCAGCAGTATTAGTCGAGTTAGTGATAGGGTGGTTGCCAAACACCTGCGTGGTACTAGGTGGGCTGGTGGTGAAGTCCACTTACTCTTTACAGGAGGAAACTTTACGACAGAGACCACGAGGGATCCCCCATTGTCTTCTATCCCCTTTGACAACTCAGTGTCACTTAGACCCTCGCAAGGCACCAGGAACTCACGGTTCTGAGAGCAGCCATCTACGCTCCAGGTGTGGTTTCACCTACCTTGCAGGCTATTGCCATTGGTGCTGGTGCAGGTGGGAGGAGGAGAAGTTTGCGGTCTCACGACAGGCGCAAAAGCACTCTTCTGCTTCACTGCTGAAACCATGTTGGCTGGTGAGAAGGAGAAAATCCCAGAGGAACTGCTACAATTTGAGGGGAGGCTAGTGGAGGAGGCCATTGTCGGACTTGATGGCACAACTAGAGGAAAAAAGAAGACCCCCCCAAAAAGCATTCCTTAGTATTAGATAATCAGCAGGCTGCAGAAACAAGAGAATTCTGCTTCTTGGAGGCACTGGGTCTAATTTCAAATGGTCAAGGCCTTTACTGTGGCTAGATTTCTGGTTGTTCACAAAGTTTGATCAATCACTACAGGAAACACACTTGTTTTGTTTAGTTTTGTTCAGGAGCAGTGTTTCTAGGAGCTCTTAAACACTCCCTTAATTCTCTATCACTGCAGCTCTTTATTCTCACAGCAACCCTGGCCTGACACCTTGTTTCAACCTTTTCTAGTGATTGGCATTAGCCACTGCTGCAGCCCAAATTTGTAATGTTTTTGTCTAGGTGGATAAGACAGAATCCAGACTCTGTAGGTAACTCAGGGGTTACAAACCTGATGGGCAAAGAGAGTGGTTAAAGTACAAATCTGGATTTGAAATTTCTACCTTTGAAAGATCTGAGTTTCTAACTGGCCTCCAAAACCAACATTTTAATGCCGTGCTTTTCTTGTAGCAAGATGGCTCCAGAGAGACCCAGGGGGTTTCAAGCAAACTTGCAAAAGGTAGAGGTCTTAGTGGGGACCCAGTCAAACTACTTGTCAAAAGTCAGCAAAAATGGTTGGGTTGCTCTCCTCTCTCAAACCCTGCAAGAACTAGGGCTTAAAAGGAGTTATTCTGGGAGCTGTGAATACACACACACACATATAGATATGTATGCACATGGATTCTGTCCAGCATGAAGCAACCACTGACATGGGTCTGACAGGTTTTTACTCCTCTGGTCTCCTGGCACTAGTGTTTTCAATGTCTGTTGCACAAAAAAAAGTGTGTAATGACTGACAGAAATAGTGCTTCTCTTTTATCTCCCAATGGGAGAAAGCACTAAACCTTTCTCACAATGGCCACAAATGTATTCTGTGTTATAACTACTAGTACCAAGGCAGCCTCCGGCTTCCCTGTCTCCATCAGCTTTGGGAAAGTTTGTGCTGTGGGGATTTCCCAGGAATTCTCTGTGACATGACAAAACAGTCACATTTCTCACACGACCATTTTATTTATGCACAGGAATGAGGTTGGCATTTCAGATCTCACCAGAAATGGAGAATTTCTAAAATGAAAGTCTGTTCTACAACGGTCAAGACAAGTAATTCTCCCAGAGGATCTGTGACCACCATCTGAATCCAGTCAATAGAACATTGTCATTCAGAGCCATTGACTGGAATCTCAGCTGGAATAGCCAAGCAGTGAAGCCATTCTGGTTTACATCAAATGGAGATATGGCTTTAACTACAAGACTGAATAAAATGAGAGTCTTGAGTTTTTCTAACCAAGAGTAGTCATAAGGCTATTTTCTTTTTTAGGGACTGAACTGATTGTCCCAAATGCAAACCTGCTATACAGGGGGTTCAGTTTTTAAATACATATACCCTTAAATGGTTATTTTACTATGTAGTGAGATAAATATCTTTGGTTCATGCATTTTCCATTGAGGTTTTAAGTTAATTTGTTTTCCTGAAAATAAAGCAAACTACTTTTATATTCAGACAGCATTCCCAGTTTGCCCTCTTATCCAAAAAAAAAAAAAAAAAAAAAAGAAAGGACCAATAGTAAGATTCCATACTTTCATTCTTCGTCCTGTTTAGAAACTGCTTATATACATGAGGGGGCTATGAATAATTACGTATTATGGAGTAAAATTAATTTGGGCTTTGAATTTTTATTTTATTTGCATTTATGTAGATAAAAATCACCCTATTTAAGTTTTTATTTGAGAATCTGATACCATATTTGTTAACACTGAGGAAATCAATTAATGGAAATTAAATGTTCAAAGTTTCACAGTCTGACAGATACAATCTTAGTCTGAAGTCACTCTATGTCTGGAAGTACTTGCTACAGAAGAGCAATCAAAGCAACTAAATTGAATTGCTACTATACAGCAATTAGTTTATTGATTTAATTAAGAATGCCACCTTTTAATTTTCAGGTCATGATTGAAACATTTTCTGATTCAATGGATTAGGCATTAGCAGAATGACAGATCTACCAAGAAAAACCTCCCAAAATATAGAGAACCAGGGCTGGGAAGTGAAGTGCTATTCTAAAGAGGACTTCGTTCATAAATATGAAATAATACACTGCTAGAGTATTTTAAATGCATTACTGGCATCTGCTTCCAAAAAGAGATGTCTCGTCAATCATGTTATATTATGAATTCAGAGTGCACAGATTCTGTGACAGTAAATTCAATTTAATAAGTAAGGTACTTTGCAACATTACTTGCTACATTATTATTAGCGTACAAAAAATAATAACTGGTTAGCAATTCCCACGTTGTAAGTACTAGTTATGTGGGTAAATATTTTCTTCTACATTTGCAGCAGCTAAGCAGCCTTGGAGGTAATTTTTCAAAGCAGGGTTACAATCTCCTCTTTAATTCTGAACTGTAGCAATGCAATTCAAAAGAATTCATTACTGCTGTTACACAACTAAAATTCAGATTTGCTGTGTAAACCTTGGTATGTTCAGCAGTCTGTTTGTCCTGCCCATGCTAGGGTCCCAGCCTATAAACCTATTTATACGACAAGAGGTTCTGGCCTGATTCTGCCAGCAGCTTTCTACAGATGTCAGTGGAATCCTTTATGCCACACGAGTAACATCAGAGGAATTGGGCAAGTCCTATTAATTTAATTTCCTCATGTGAACAGGGACTACTGGGCTGAGTGAGCAGCTGCAGAAGAGGTTCATAGGCCTCTACCAATAGAAATGTATCTATATTTAAACAGGTTACTAAACCTTTAACATGAAAATGCAGAAAGTTAGTCCTACACATAAGTACTTCCATAAATGGGATTGTAGACTATAAACCCTGTATGTCGTGGAATATATGATTTGTATGAGTTACATCTTTGTGGAATTCACTCTACAGACATTAAAACACAAACTCTAAGAGCCATTGTCACATTTTACTGACTAATACTAAACTCTCAGTGAAGTCAATAAAATAGCTAAAAAGCAAATCAAGACTAGGCCAAATACTAATCCATAATTTTTATAAAAGTTATGAACATATTATTTGCTCAGAGGTCTTGGAAACATCATCATGCAGCTTATGGAAATGTCAGTCTTATTACAGTAAACTTTCCTGCCCTTCATATCTTACAGCTGGAAAAAAAAATTTTTGCTGCAGCAAATATCCTTAGCTCCCTCTCATACCCACTGCAACAAAAAGTTGTGTACTGACGACTGACTTTTGATCCACTACAATGGACATTAAGTCACTTATGCCATCCCTGATCTTTAGCAGTGCTGAGGACAGTGTTTCTTGTTTACAGAGTATAAGGTAAGTTATGAAACTATCAGCTGGAATAATGAGAGATATTATTCTTTTTAAGCTCCTATGAGACTCCCAAATAATAATAATAATAAATAATAATAATAAACTAAAGAGCATTGCTGGCAACACTAATGTCTTCAGAGTGCTTCAAAGGTCAGTGCCTTGGAGAGGAGGGAAAGGACCAAGCTCTGTTTCAAGTGCTCGAAACAGAAACTAAATATTGAGAATCACTAAAAGACACCATCTCCTTCTAAAGAAAATGTGCAACATGTGGAAAAGCCATATAATACTCACTGGCATAGGGAGAGTTGGCAGCAGATCCATTCAGGAAGGTTGGAGAACCGCCTAAATTTGACATTCCAGCATTCCCATAGCCATTCATGCTTGTTGTGACAGAGTTATAATTTGTCTGCTGAGGGGTGGTGCTTGGCACATAGCCGTGAGGCGATACACTGCTTGAGTTGCGAGTAAAACCTTTTGTGGGGAGGGAATACATTTAGAAATTGGTATTAGCTCAAGAACAGTTTCTTACACAAACAGCTACAAGCAAGTAACTCCGGGCTACGAAGCCAGCAGCCTAGTCCAGCCAAGGTGTGCACTGGGAGGGCCAGGACAGACCTCCACTGCCACCAGACAACCCGAATTGTGAACCCTCCCTGCCCAGGTCACTGCTGATGGCAGCTGCCGCCACAGCTCCTCAGGCAACCCATGCCCTCCAGCAAAGATCACCACTGGGTATTGCAGAAACACTCACTCTAAAAGAGCTGTTTGTAGGAAATGGAGTAAACATGACCTACATTTCCAAAGTGAGGAGCACATACCAACTTAAGGTATGTTAAAAGCATGTGATTTTTGTTAATGCTCTTCTGATGTCACTCTCATTTAACACATCTCAAATTAGATGCTCACTGCACACTTTAGAAAATGTAGGGTGTATTTCTCAAAGTAGTGGGATATCCTCAGTCTTTTTGCCCTGGTCTGATCATTATGTTGGTAGAAAATGACTATTAAATTTGGCACCAAGTTAAAATTTGAATCTCCACCTAATTCTGGAAAAGACATTTGGAGAAATTCATATCTAAAAAGGAAGAATTGTTTCTAGAATCACAGAAAAATTAAAAATGCATAGTCGCTCCTAGAAGAAAAAAAGTGGCAACTTTCCTTCCTACCACACAGTACATCTATAAAATATTTTAATCCAAAAATAATTTATATTTTTTTAGCATAATGCAAAATAATTTTGTCTGGCCTTCTACAAAACAGCCTTATTCTAATACTTTCTCATTAAAGTGGATTTTTAAGTTGGATCATAAATAGAGCTGAGGAAAGGAAAGGGGAAAATGCAAAGGGTTTTTACAAAAATATTCTTAACATTTTTTTCTATTTTTAACTGTAGCAACTAAAATAATATTGATTTTATACAAAATGAAAACCACTTTATTTTAAAAAATAGAGAAGCTCTTTATATATACTTCTATTTTTTTGCTAGTTTCAAAATCTAGAAAAAAGTCACAAACTCTGAAAAAAAAATCAGTGCCAATATTATGTCTCTTGCAAAACTAAACCAAACAGCCAAATATTCAAGGGATACTTTTGTGTTATAAATAAGTGCTATATAGGTCCCAGACTGAGAGATTATCCATGCTCAGGAAAATACATAAGCAACTACTTAACATGAAGCACATGCTCAATTGATAGAAATCCTTTTAAAATTAGTGGGATCTAAACACAAATACAAGCATTATTCTGAGCAGAAGGAAAAGTTATTTGGATATATGCAGAAATTGGGGCAAAAGTCCCTAAAGCAAGCCCCATCCCATGACAGTATTGTGTCACTCAAAAGCTGTGCATGCACATGGGACGGTGTCTGTCTAGACGAGCTCCTAGCCTTCAGTTTGGAACCATCGCTCTTTCACTGCTCTGCACATTTCCCTGACTTTTATCAGAAAAACTTCATAGAGAGAGGAAGAGGAGTCTTCTCCTGACCCTGATTGGTGGCTTGTGAGGCTTCGGAGACATTGACAGCTAGCTGACCACTAAAGGAATTCACTCCCATCATTCCTGCATGGACCGACGTGTTAGCAAGGGCGGGGAGCTGGTTGTGATTGCGGGGGACACTGTAGAGTGCTTCTGCGATGTCTGCTGCTCTTTTCAGGATTATTTCCTAGAGGATAAGAAGGGGAAAAAAAAGAATAAGAGAGTTACCAAAGTGACTCTGACAAACCTTTTCTTATAGACTAAAATGAAACATTTCCCTGTCCAAAGGCAAAAATGAGATGCTTTCCTTTCTAAACCAGTTGGCTGACTGATAGCTAATGCTTATAAGATCTGCTGCCTTTGTGATAAATTCTGATGTCTGTGGTAAGACAGTTAGAAGTTTCCGTCCCAGAGGCCACCCTTCTGTATAGCAAGACCAACTGGCAGAATGGAGCTGGAGCCTAGACTGACTCCACATTAAAGCTATCTTTAGTGTAAGATTGAAAAATCACTGGTGGCAAGACATCATGCATATCATCGCCCATATTATATAGTATCTGGTGAAACTGGGCAAATGCCTCCAGGGTTAATAACACGTTGCTTTTACAAGCACTAAATTCACACCCTTTAAAAAAGAAAACACCACTCCAGATATGACATTGTCCTCTATATTTATTCTTGTCTCACATTGTAGTATCATATACCTTTAGCCCCTGCTATATCTATACATCTAAGAAACAGCCGTGTTTTAGAATTGATGAAGGAGAATGCGTTTACCTGGTTATTATGTGGCATACCATAGAGTGCTTCTACTAAATCAGCAGCCCTCTTCAGTATTACTTCCTGTCAATACAAAAACAGATGCATTCCTCTGAGTTCAATACACTCCTTGTGGGGGAAAACAAATATTAAAATCTTTTATACTCTTCTATTAGTTGCACAGTGTTTTGTGGGGATTTTTTTCTCCCACCAGGTACACCTTAATTGTAACAACTCTCAGCAACCACTGAATTAAGTCACTAGTTCATCCTATTCACACACACGCTTAATCAAGTCAAAAGGTGAGAACCATTGGTGCTGCAAAATAAAATACATCACTCAATTGTCTCTACCATCTGCACTATAAACCACTCATCGGTTTATTGCAGAATACAATCCGGAGGTCATTTACTAGATTACTGCAATCAATGTCATTCAGAACATGTTATGAATCCCTTCAATGTGTTTATTTTATTCTTAATTGCATACCACAGGAATTGTGACCTCACCCAGCAGGCCACATTCAAAAGATATCCAATCAGTCCTATGCTACTGGTAGAGTAACCTCTCAACTTCTTCAGTTTGTATCCTGATATGATGGGTCAGGGTAGGATCCATGTACCTAAAATGATTCACAAAAGGAAACAGAGGCAGTAGGAGAGAATGGCCCAGTATGGTGCAGTGGTTCCTGGAAAACCTCCCTGCATGGACAGCAGTTCTTAAAACAGTATGGGATTTAGTTCTCCATTTTGGACACGTATTTTTCTCCATTTTTTCTACTTGTTTTTTTTCACTTAATATTTTTTAGAGTATGTTATAGTGGCATTTCCTGTGTTCTTACTTTTACAGTGTGGAAAAATCTTTAAGAACAATCCTGACAGAAAATATACAAATGCATTACAGAATTAACCCAGAATAATTTTTTTCTTATTCTTTCAATGCATCTAGCAGATTCCCAAATGTCTGATTAAAACTATTCAAGACTGTTCTTTGAGTAAAACAATATATTTTAATTCCCGGCCCCTAAGTATTGCTCTCATATACTAACATGATGCTACTCACCACAGTATATTTCTGCAGGTAGCTTACAAAAATAGAACCACTTCTAAGGATTTTACAGTTTTCTACAAAGTTAAACTTTTTAACTTAAAATATTTTACACAATAGCCATATTTTATACCAAAAAGAAACAGTAATGCTCAATTTTCATATACTGTAGACTGTGATCAGAAAATAGAGATATAATTGCGTTCATTTTGCTGTCACCATAACCTCTTCAAAAATCCTTGAACAACTCTTCAAATGACAAGCTTTTAGATGCATATTAGCATTTTTTTCAATTTTAAATTCTCTATAATATACGATAAAATAGTTGTCATACTGCAGTAACTACTTATGACATATATAATGTCCTAAATTCAAAAATGAGATGGAGGATTTTTGTTCTCCCAGTAAACATTTAGGCTTGCCTTCTGCTGCACATACCCCTCTCTCAGAACACACATTTACATTATTTTCCACATAGGAAGTGAGATGTAATATATAATTGATGGATTTTTAAATCACTACATTCAAAACAGATTCTGAGGAGTTAAATTGCTGCAGCCTTTTTCTGTGGTTTTGGGTTTGTTTGGTTTTTTTTCTTTCACTTATAGTTATTGTTTTGGGGGTTTTTTGCCTAGCTTGACAACAACAGTTAGCAGTATAACCACGGATAGACAGACTACAAACAACGTACAGGTACAATCAATCCTTGTTGCTTCACCAGAATCACCAGAACAGTGAATTGCCCTTTTTACCTCATACTGAAGATAAAAACTAGAGGAAAACAGAGATGTTACTGAAAAATGTTATCTTTCTCAGTCCATGATTTTTAGGTGGTAAATTACTGCACAGGTGTTTGAATTTGCGAATTAGGATTTATTTCACTTCACTAGAAATTTTTTCCACTATATATTTCACTGATGGAAAATTAGAATGTGATACAGAGCCCACAAACTGCTTTGGAATATTGTTAACCTAAACTGTCATTATGCCAAATTACTAAAAAAATGTAAGTTTAAATAGTCATTTCTGCTCTACCTGACTAATCATAGTTATTTATGTAATGCTGAGCTAAAATCCTTAGAATGTATCTAAAAAGAGATTGAAGACCATGTTAAAAAATGAGGTAATTGCATGGAAATTACAGCCACTCTACCTAATATCAAATATATTCCAGTTCTTAAACACTGGAAGTTTTTTGATGCCATATCATATTGCACGTAAATAAAACTAATTGTCATTATGGTTTATCAACATGTTTGACAAGTAGCATTCAATTTTCCTAGCTAGTCAATGGTTATATTTTTTTTCAACATTTTCAGAGTCTGTAGATTTGAGTTTCATACTTTTTATAAAAATATTTTCACACATTAAAAGCATTTCTTGTTTATGACATTTTCAGATCACACAAAGTAGATGTTACACAAAAAATCCTGCATCAAATAGTGGTAGCTTCTATTCCAGCGCTGATGGTAGTTCTTATAGACACAAACCACCTTTAAAAATACACAATAAAATGCTACTACAGACACGCTCCAGATATTAACTTCTTGCTTTCTGAGTGCATCCTAAAACCTTTCCAGCTCTGCTTAAATTACCATAGAAGCTACTGTTACAGCTCCACATACAAAGGAGCCCCAAAAGTCCTCTATAAGTTAGAGCAACAGACCTTGCAAGGTGCTTGGATTGCGGTGACCAGAAAATTGTTCTCACCTCCATGTCATTACGCTCACAGTGAAGCAGCCCCCGAGCATGTTTGTGTTCGGGATCTAATATATTGCCTTTCAATCAGAGCTGAGAGCCACTGAACACATAGACAGAACATGACGAGCAGGTCAGGAAAGCAATAAAGATTTTACAGAGCTGTCCAAGGTGCTAAATTTACTCAATAATGGGTTTGGCACCATAGTGTTAACCTCTCATTTACTACCAGTTTGAGGGACTAAATTGAAGTAGCTGACTTCATTTACCTTGAAATGTATATTTTATGACATTATGTAAGTAGATTGAAAGGGCACTGCAGTTTTAACAATTTAAAGGCTAGAGCATGTTTAAGATGAAGCTCGAATATTTATTGTATATTGCACTTAAACGATATTGTATATTAAAATGCATTGATTAAATTTGTAAAAGGTATTATAAAAAAGGACAGCTAATATAAAAGATCTATGTCTTTCAAAATCCAATTGGTATTGCACGGTACCACTGCAATGGTGATAGATAGACAGATAGGTGGACAGAGCAGCAGACAGACATATCAAAAAGTGAGCGAAACTCACATTCTGTAAAAAGAAATCTCTGCATAAGCTCAAGGTCTGTTATTCCAGATATTCTTTTGTTCACAGAAATTTTTCTTTGCCTTCATCTCAGAAGCCTAGATTTTCATAGCAGTAAGTGGGCATCATGTAAGGTCCTTCCAATTGAATATGCAAGTGGAAATATTTCCTGAGAGAGACAGAGTTTGACTAAAGCTAATATCTAATTTATGGGGGCATTTGTCAAGAAAGAGCCACTCTTCTATTAATGCCAAAAGTCTGACAGCTTTTGGTTTAGAATAAAGGACTTTGCAGCATTTAGTTAGAGCTAAAGTGAGTGTTTCTGTCTTGCATTTTATTTCAAATGAGTATAATTATATTTCTATAAAAATAACAACTGAGCAAATATTGAAAATAGGGAAAATTTTTGTAGTGATTAAATATGATGCAACAGAAATCTGCCCTCCATGTAGCTACACACCACACAACCAGAGTCCATTTTTATTCCAAACTGCAGATGATTTTCTACTGGGGGGTTTTCACCTTTTAATTTTTGAAACTGCAATTAAATATTTTAATCAATTTTTCCCCCTGAAAATACTAAGGGGTGTTTACATAAGCAAAAGAGAAGGCTGGGTAGTGAAGTCTACTGTAACTTTGCATATTCCAAAATTACTGTATGAAAGATTATATAAATCATGCCAAAATGACTGTGCTTTTGAAGCACAAAGACTGAAATTCAGACCAAATCCTACTTCTGACAGGATGTACCTTGAACCAACATTACAGCAACTTTGCATATTTTGTTTGTGGCATGCATTCCCTTCAGAAGGAATTCATTAAGATCATGAAACTTTCATTTCAAGTTTTATCATGACGAAAACATTTTCTGTCAAGTTTTATCATGATAAACACATTTTGTGCCAGCTTTAAACAAGATGGGATATTTCTTCTGTTGACATCTGCTTACTTTTTATTCAGCAACCAGTGAAAAAAAATCCACTCTGTGTCCCAAAAGAGCTGTGAGCCTAGTCAGCTAAAGGATAGTTAGAGTTACACTGAGTTATTCAGCTTAAGTAACTACATTAGATAATGTTCAAGGTACTTGTTAAGTAGAAATGAATTTTGCCAAGAAGCAGCTGACCACAATATATAATACCCGTCAGCCACATATTGTATTGAGGCCACCAAAAGATTTATGTACTTGTGGAGGGTGTGGGGGGGAAGCTGTTCTAGCATACTCTGAGGCATTTATCTTATGCGTTGTCTAGATATCATATCACCTTCTAATGCTCTTTAGCACTGTAATACAAGAGAGAGCTCATTCATCTTCTGAGAGGGTACTTAGGGATGATGATGTCATTCATACTTCCTTGACTCTTATGTCTGACCTCCTGGCTCTGCCTTCTAACTTCCTACTCTCATGGCTACTTGTAAGAAAAAAACTCTTCTGCAGAGTCAAAATGCTGAACATCCAACTCCAGTTCCCTTCTTCACCTTGGAAAGGTCACATTCTGAACATTCAAGTCAAAATTACAATAACATGTGCTCAAACTTTTCCTTCGTTTTTCAATAGGTGAAACTATAGATGTGCTAGTTAAGAATATGTGTTAAACTAAGTTTGAAACTTAAAATTCATGTATGCATTATATTTTAAAAGATAAAGATAGAATTGTGAACACCTATTTCAAGTGTAAAGGTGAAACCAACATTTTTGCAGAGAGCCATTTAGAAAGATGCCAAAGATCTGAAATGCCAGCCACCTAGCTTGGTACACAAGAGTTTCAGCCTGTCCAGAACCTCCCATCTCACTACATCTACACTAAGCACTGCATTATTGTATCATTTTCAGTAATTATAGTTTTATAAAAACTCATAAAAGCCATTCAAAATGTAAAGATCCGCCATTTATTGAAACTGAGGGAACTATGCCAGCCTAATGGGAAGTATAAAATAACAGGGCCATTTCACTAGGAAGATATATGTACTCACACAAAGATGAAAACTTGTCTAGCAAATAAACAACTGAATTGTTTCTATAGATTATAATTGAATCATACTGAAGAAGCAAAATCCATATAGATATTACAGAGACAGGAAGGCAAAATGAGAGAGAAAGGCAACATACTTCACTTGAGTGGTTAAAAAAAAAAAAAAAAAAGCTTCTGCTTACCACTGCCTACAGGATGGAATTGCACTAAATTCCTGTCACTGAATTTCGATGGCAATTTCCAGAAAATAAGTCTACAGTAGGAGCTAGAACCTTAGCTTTTCCAAGCCATTGTAGTCTCATCAGCCTACACCCAAACTGAAAATCACAGCCTAAATCTACAGCACTAAAAACAGTCATGCATGACCTCACCACCTGCTCCACAATGAGCCAACCTTATAAATAAAATATAGGAAGCCTATATGAGGCAACAGAAAGAACAAACACTGAAGTGCAAATGCAAGCAGGCATCTAGCCATAAACAGTGAGAATCAATGATTAAGACATCTCTTAATCACAAAGGTGATAAACGCATAGCAATAGGGAAAACACACTCTATTCAAACAGTGTCCATTGCAAATACTGCTGACAAAAGAAGGAACAAAGTTATGATGATCACATGTAAGTCTGTCCTTGAAAGTCTCCCATCTTACTCCTATTATCCTCCTGTTAGTAAAGTGTACTTCAGATACTAAAAACAGATATCAGCCTTCTTTTTTAACCCACACCACTCATGCTGCTGGTCTTCATTTCCATAAATGATGGTCACATAACAATGTCAACAGAATTAGTAGCTGGCAAAGATGTGTACTTCATCTAGATACACAGTAGCATGGAATAAACTAGCATTAATATAGTTGCATTGGAATAACTCTGAATAAACAGGCATTTGAGAGTCTGGATGCTCCCACCACATTATCATCAATGGAAGAATCTGGCAACTAATTTGGATGTTTTTGTTGCTAAAAGCTCTGGAGTTCTCTGTTAATGTTAGGACTCTAATTCAAATGGAGAAGAGTGGGTATGTGAAAGCAGATATGCAGAACTAAAATCCCCCTGCCCGTGCCTAAATACTTCTTTTAGGGACTTTATCCAATGGTGATTACATGACTCACATCTACATCCCTCAGATAGATAGCTGTAGAAGTTTGATTCTCCCAAGTGTGTTTACAGTATGTCTTGCCCCAGAGCCCTAAGTTTAACAGAAAAAGGCATTTATGCAGGAACCCTTCAGAGTTGTGAAATTTTAACTCATGAGGCCAGTCTACCTTCCATGCACACAGCACAGGCTGGTAGATATTACTACATTGTACTCTTATATCTGTTCACATCCTACAACACATCAAATGGTAGTTGGTAGTTGTCGGTCATATTGGGGACTTGCTAACGCTGTCATTAAGAAATCGATGCTATGGTAATTCTCTGGCATCTTCTGCAGCATTTCCCACAGGGTATCCCACAAGCTCATACTATGAGGTTCGAAGGACAGAACCCCTCCGTTTGAAATGTAACAAGATTAAGAAAGAAAACACATTTTTCACGCTGTACAAAAGGTTGCAGTACTTATCCCAGCATGTAAAGATCAGCTCTTCTGCACATACTTTTCCTTAGTTATGCAATCCCATATTTCATACTATTATAGTTTGTGAGATCCAGTGAATTGTTAGAAGATAAAATAAATGAGATACAAACTAGATAATGAATGGATAAGTCCCCTTAAACTCAATTCAACGGGTAAAAAAAAAATTCTTCACCAATTTCCTTTACAGAAATTCCTCCATCCTGCCAGTTTACAGTGACTCATACTGTTCCCATCTATCTAGACAACAAAAAGATTATTCCTGATTTATCCACGAACATACGAACAAAAAAATGATAACATTAGATTATTTTCTTCTTTCTGACCTCAAAGATTTGTCACAATGACCTAAAAGCACTCTAAATTTTTCTTATGTGCCACAGCTACCTTCAGTCCCTCGGCAAAATCTACAAAGAGACACGTACAAAGCAATCTCAGAGAGGAACCTCAGGCATTTCTTTTTGAAAATTTACCCCAAACTATTTGTACCAGCATCTACAGTACTTTGAAGCAGATGTTCATTATTGAGATTAATGAGCTTTTAGGCTTGGGGTTGGGTTTTTTTTTTTCTCTGGTTTTGCATACATAAGATTTTCTGATAGTTCTTCCTCTGCTCTTCATAGTATTAACATTCCTGTTTCTTGAAAACAGCTGCAGATGAGAGTTGCAAGAAAAAAAAGACAAAAAAACAACAAAAAAAGAGTTATTACTCAAAGTCTTCTCCTGACCATTTTATACCCATATATTTTTGGAAAGTTGTCAAAGTCTCCTTACGGAAGAAGAAGAATGTTTTGAATTATTTGAAGGGTCTGGACTTAAGTAAACTTAAAAAGAACTTGGAAAAATGAACAGAGACACTAAATTCTGGGACTGTCATTCAAAGACACTGCACAGGCTGTTTTAGAAGCTTTATTCTGCAGATCATATTATTGTGCCCATTAGAAAAATTCCCTGGAATACTGGAGTCATGGTTTAACCACATTCAGCCCCGCACAGCCTCTCGCTCACTCCCCGTTGGTGGGGTGGGGGAGAGAATTGGAAGAGTAAAAGTGAGAAAACTCATGGGCTGAGATAAAGAAACTTTAATAGGCAAAGCAAAAGCCGCGCACACAAGCAAAGCAAAACAAGGAATTCATTCACTACTTCCCATCTGCAGGCAGGTGTTGAGCCATCTCCAGGAAAGCAGGGCTCCATCATGCGTGACAGTTACTTGGGAAGACAAATGCCATAACTCCAAATGTGTCCCCCCCTTCCTCCTCCTTCCCCCAGCTTTACATGCTGAGCATGACATCAGATGGTATGGAATATCCCTTTGGTCAGTTGAGGTCATCTGTCCCAGCTGTGTCCCATACCCACTTCTTGTGCATCCCCATCCCCCTTGCTGGTGGGGTGAGGAGCAGAAAAGGCCTTGACTGTGTGTGAGCCCTGCTCAGCAATAACGAAACATCCCTGTGTTAGGAACACTGTTTTCAGCAGAAATCCAAAACACAGCCCCACACTAGCTACTATAAAGAAAATTAACTCTATCCCAGCCAAAACCAGCACAACTGGGGATTAAAAAAATATTAAATGTGGCTTGTGATTTTGTGTGTGGCACAACGTAGATATCCAATTATGTATTTGTAAGAGTGAAAAACATTTTACTTGGCAAATACACAGACTGGTATCTATTTTCTATAATTTGTATACACAAAGACTTTTCAAACACAGACCAAGTTGTATCACTTTTAAATTGTTATCCCATTAGTTCAAATCTAGAAAGTATTGGGTGGCATAATTCACTTGACTGCCTTTAAATTTATAGAGATATATAATTATGTTTGGTGTTGCAAGGTAAGAGTGTCTGCTGAGTTAAATCAGCAAAGCTGCCTAGCAATTAAAGTATAAATTGTACATGTGTTTTGTCTGTTTAATTTTCAGAGTTCGTCTTTATTAATGCATTTACCCATACAAATATCTAAGTATTCCAAACTAGCTATGTTCTATAAAAAACAAGTATTCACCTATATGCAATTAAAGACCCACTCATATTTTCTTTTAATGAAAGGGAAAAAACCCCAACAAACCAAACAAAAAAACCCCCATCATATCATTAAGAACTGTAAAGCTGCAACTTTTCTGGATTGTATGGTCTAGGTAGGAAGTGTTAGTAGTTAGAAATGGAGAGTTCAGGTTACTTTTAATAGCAGGAGGAAATCTGAAAAATAAGATGCATTGAAATTCTGACCTACTATGATATTCGACTATGTTCTGTGGAGACTGAGTGCGTAAAAATGTTGAAACAGGTACTGGAATAACGTTGGTAAGTTTTACTCTTACAGTTAAAACTCTGCTCAGTCACAACCCCTACAAATGACTACTTTCACTTACATTTTATCATTGGTATAATTAAAAGAAGTCTTTTGAAAGGGGCATTCTCATTACAACAAAGGACCACTTCAGACCCAATTGAAATGAAAGGACAGACCGTAGATTAGCTGTAGATACCAAGTGGTAATTTCTAGGGAAACATAAAATGCCAAATGTGTAACAATTATATTTTATAACTATGTGTTCAAAGGACTTACAGTATTTTATTGCACAAAAAGGCTTTGGCTCAGAAAGACTACTTCAATGAAGTGCCTCCTAGCATATATTCTAAAACAATTTTGACTTTCTTATCAGAAACAAAAGATATTTTGTTCCTGATGCTATTATTTTTAATTTACAGCCTTAAAAATTCAGTGGAAATTATCCAAAGCGTGTACATGTTGAATAAGCATGTACTGAATAAATTAAATTTATACAACATTTTACAGAGATAATAGTATCTTTCTGTTACCTCTGTGATGTAAAAGCAGGTACACCATTTTACACAATCTAGGTCTCCTTTTTCAGTGGTGAGTGAAAAGATTACCATTGGCACTACACCAACATATTTTATGGAAGTGCTTAAAAACTCTCCCGATTTTTCCAAATACATCAGTATTTCAGTAACTTTTCTGATCATCAGAAACTCATGGCTCTCATGCTAGTTTAAAGCTGAAAAAATGAAATAAAATTAAGATTATCAAAATACTAGTATTATTTCTTTCCTATTTATTAAAAAATGCTTTTACACACATTTTATTATCACAGGCTCACATTTGGGAAAATTAAGCACCTCTAGTCAGTAAAATGTTAGGACTTCAAGAGACAAGATGCTATGTCCACATGAAATTGTGAGTATAGCATTATTAGTAGAGACACTTAGATCATCCTAAACAACAAAATTAACAAATTCCAAAATTTTTCTCTTAGATTTCCCATAATATATGAATAAAAAAATGTGCTACATTTATGTGGCACTGCTGTAAGAAATGCTTCTGTGTTTTGTTTTCATTCTCCTCTCAGCAAGCATATCATTTGTCATTTGTAGTCACAAATACATTCCAAAACATTCTTTAAAATAAATCCAAAATGCATATCCGTGTTTATACAAGTAGCATGAGATTGTATGCTATTGTACTTAGAGGACATTTCAGTCCAGTTGAGTTATATCAACATAAGTTACATGATTGACTTTCACAACAGAAGGAAAAGGTTGTACTCAAACAACTGTTATTGCCTCAATGGAAAAAAAAAAAAATCAATGAAAGTAAAATGAACAAGAGATTTTGTCTGAGTTGCAGTTAATACTACTGAAGAGCTATGGATATTAAAAGGTCAACAAATAAATTAGTCAAAGTGTTATGAAATGAATTATTTGGCTTATAATTGTATTGAGTGCAAATTGTTCACTGCCTATTAGACCAGGTAATTTTTAACCATGGTGCCTCAATTACTGTTCCATAAGCAACAATATAGTTGTGAGAGCCACTGGTTCGATCGAGTGACCTATGAGATGTGCCAGGACAGCTGACTTTGTGATGATGGATCACTGAGCCTGATCTCCAAACGGTGCCAAACCTTCCCTTCCCGTGAGGAGATCTCATAAAAGAAACATTACTGCTTGATTCATTTTACCAAAATGTTTGAGTTTTCAAGTGTCAGCAGTTGAGTATAGATTGTGAAGCTCTGTATTTCTTAGAAGAATTACGACAACAGGCATCCTATTGCTTCCAGCACTCTCTGCTAAATGGCATCATGATGGTTAGGAGGATGCTTTTTCTGCTGCTCAATCAGACTGTGTTGTGAGAAATACACGGCAATCATATTTTACATCACCACGTAAACCACTGCATAACACCTAAAACCAGGTTAGAAATGGAGACTGTAGGTGAGATTACAGACATTACTTCATACTTCTGCAATGCCTTACATTCAAAGATCTCAAAGCACCACTTTCATGGGAACAAATTAAACTTCATAACATACTTTCTAGGAAAACGTTCTCTCTCCCCCATCTTCATCAGAGACGGCCTTAAAACTTAGTTGCTTGGCTGGAGTCACAATGCTCTATGGTTACAACCAAGGCAAGCTTTTTAGGGTGAGGTAATATCTTTTATTAGACCCACTGATACAAGTGAGAAAAGGTACAGTCAGCACACAGGGAGCAAGGCTTTTGTGCCCAAAAGCTTGCCTGTTTTTTTCCAGTTACATCAGTTAGTCTAATAGAAGCTATTACCACTCCTTACAAATCCTGATAGCCTTAAACAGGGAAAAGAAATTAATCTGATATTGCTTTCGGGCTATGAAGTAACATCCATGGCGCTTCATGAGAAGAAAAGGCAGCAGCTGCGTTTCCCCATTGCTCCTAAGGGCACAGTGTTCCCTGCGAGCCAGGGCTGGAAATGTGGCCAGAAAGGGCTCACCACCCTTCCCAGGACCGGGCCTTAAAGGGCTGTAACTACACAGTAACTACACATATCTGCTCTCTGCTCACATATAAAATAAACTGAAGATGTAAATGCAAATCCTGAATTATCAAAGAATCTGTGCAGATGAAACTAAAATAAGAAAAGCCTAATTAGAATAGATTGTACCACATACAACCAAATCCTGTTTATATTGTCATTCTGCTCTATTTTCGATAAATCACTATTGGGAGAGTGATTTTCCATTTCATCTCTCCATTGAGCAAAAAAGCACCACATGACTAGAGTCTGAATTTCAATTTCACCAGCATACAGATGAACGAAACATTATTTGGCACAATACAGTGTACAACTGAGCCACTAAATGGCTGATTTACTAAATTATTATTAGATGAGCTCTTGCTGTTCCAAGTGAAAGTGCAGTCACTGTCTCTTTTCATGGGGTGTTCAAATTGTTCTGTGTTTAAATATTCAGCATGAGGCTAATGCGAACTGATGAACTGAGACTACGAACATTCACTTTCAATACAGACACAGAGACAGAGATGCAACATATCAGGTGGCCTGCGGAGGTGAAAATGATTTATATTTAAGGATGCTGCTGCCTACTTCCATTACTATAAGATATTCTTAATTAGCTTTGTGTTTGAATCAGGAGTTTGGAAACACAGATAAAAACCAGCTCCAGCACTGAACTAGCTGTGTGCCTACGGAGGCTTCTGAATGCCAGAGAAGTGGTACTTGAGCCTGGATCTCTGTCAGTAAAGTGCATGAGCTGCCACCACAGTTTCATACTTTACTACCTTTAGTTTTTGAGTTGCAACTTAAGAGCATCACCTGCAGTTCCAACCCCAGTGTCAGAAATCCCAGAAAATGTGGGGAACTGACCATGCTGTGTAATTCTATGACTTTTTGGGGTAGGGGGAGACAAGAAAAAAGGAAAACAATTTGTTTTTTTTAAAAAAGGGTTTATAAAAAAAAAAAGAAACTATTTCTTTACTGCCACCTGCTGGAGTTGACAATAACCCTTTGTCATACTAAAAGAAAAAGCATCTTCACTTAGAGGACAGTTACGGCAAGCATTTAAAATACTGTGATCCCAGACACTTACAGTAGATTAGAATTTTTTATTGGTGCTGTGTTGCCATAACAACATAAAGACAGCAGATGACTTAAGCTAAGCTTGCAAAGCAAAAGGCTGCTCATCTGGCAGTTAAAATGAATACAGTTCACTTCACAAGTTCCCCATATGGACCCTTAGTGTATGGTAATGAGGATACCATATGGTGGGAGAAAATGCACAGAGAACAATTGTGCTCTACTGGATGAGTGAAGTGAGCAAGAAGTTACAAGGAAACGCAGGAGAGAGATTTGTGCGTGTGCTCTCTAACTCAAGGGTTTCTTTCAGAGAAGGGTTCTCCCTCTTCTTAATCTTCTTCTTAATATATACATGCATAGAAATGACAGAGAAACATATTGTACCTTTTGCAACATCACTCATCATAAACTGTCAGCTGTGTTTGTAAATCAGCTTGGTAAGATCTTATAAATTTGTAATTCTTAAAAGGTAAAAGTGCTAAGTTTTTAGACAAAGTGCAGGAAAATTTAAGCACTTCTGACAAGTAGGAACATTAGCTGTAATCATTTTTAAAATGCTTGCGTCTTTCTGCCTGCATGTTTAGCTGTAAATAATGCCGCAATGAATAAAAGGTTTAAAAAGGGGAGGGGAGGATGAAATGGAATAAATATTTTTTATTTTATTTCCAAAAGAATAAAAAGTCATAGCTGATCAGAACCATATGCATGCAAGATTCTGCTGTGAATGTACATGTGCTATATAGTACGCTATACAAACCGTATCCTAAACCTGGTAAGACAGCTTGCTAAAGGCTGCAAAGTCAATTTTGTACTACACATGCTTCATAAAAGATGAATATAAATGCATTAGTTAGACACGGTGAGCTAAATTAGAAGGTCAGGCAGGGCTGGAAGGGCTGAAATATCACACAACCAATGACTGTAATTACTCTTTTTTTAAGTCTATTAAGTGGTGTTGTTCTATCAAGGCTCAGGGGTATAGGACATGAAGTACAAGATAAAGTAATGTGTATTTATTACTCCCACGGGATCAATTTACTAGATATTTTCAGCTCCACGGAGCAAAATACACAAATGCAGCCTTTGTTACTTTCTTCAAACTGTGGCTTTTTCCTCCAAAAACTCTGGTCCTCGAAGGGACCGTGTTTACCCTGTTTGGTATCTTCCTGCCACCCTCAGTTAATTGTTGCATTTCAAAACAATAACAATAAGGATACAGGAATAGAGAAATATGGGGATCCCTCTTACAGGATGTTCAAACAAGTGTCTCAAGTTGCTCAGATGGAATGTGCAGACTAGAAAATCCAATCCCAGGCATGATTTTTACCCCAAGGCAAAGCAGAAATCAGGAATGGAGAATGGCGCAGAGCTCCTTGTCATCGTGTTAGCCCTGATCTATTAAAAGTTTTGTCATAGATTCTAAATTACACCATCTGCTCTAATCATTTGCTGAGTAAATGCTGACCCACTTATAAAGAAAACTCATTGAAATGTGTATGCACACTGCTGACCTTCAGAAAGGAAAGGGCTCCTTGCCAGCCGTTTGTATGTGGCTCTGCCCTTCAGTGAGCAATGTGGCTCTGTCTCCCACCTCTCTCTGATTTCAGACTCTTTGCATATACCCAGACATGCCTTTGACATGCACCACCCCATCAGGGTGATGCTTTCAGAGTAGCCTCATGCATCTTGGTCATCCTTCTTCCCAATAGCTTTGAAACTCTCTCCCTGAATATTTTCAATAGGATAAACTGAAAACCAATTTAAACCCAAAAAACCCCAAACAATCCCCACAATCAAATACATGCTCAAATTGTTAGGCAATGAAAAAAAACAGGTGTTAGGGGTTCAATACCAACCCTAATTCCCATCTCACATTTCTATAAATTTTACAGTACAGTGTAGAAACCGCCAAGCACATCTTACACCCTCCTTGCTATACAGATGAACTCCAACAGTTTCCTTGCACATGCTCCCCCTTCCTGCCTATGCTTAGTATAAAAGTTTTCTTGTTACACTGAGTGGGGAAAAAAACCACAACAAAACATGTTTTCTTAGTGGAAAATTACTAACTTAGGTTTAAAGACAGTATCTTGAGTTAGCAGATGGAGATCCATTCTGGAATTTCCATTGGATCTGTCTGAAGCAGCAAACCTAAGTTGCCTTGTCCTCATTGCTCTTTTAACCTCCACTAGCAAGCCTGAGCCAACCCACCCACATTTAGAGACAACCTTTATTTGCAATATAAACAATATCCATGTCACGATGGATAAAGGACAGATCTGTGGGATTTCATACGGGAGAAGACAATTTTTTTTGACAGCCATTGGTTCCTAAAAACCAGTTAGGTTATTCTATGAGTGTATTAGTCTATGAGGAGGTGGGATATGTCTTGGGGGATCTAATGACAGACCAGAGAAAAGGACTGAATGGAAGACGGAGACGCTACTTTCATCTACATGAAGAGAAACCAGAAGTAAAGGTCCCTTTCAGGAGGGATAAGGGGTCTCCCAGAGAGAGCATTTAAGCAACAGACTGGGAGGGAGAGGACATCAGATCATGAAGAGGGTCGATGCGATGACTTGTTTCTCAGAGTGAATAATTTTGCGCTTAATCCAAATACAAGTGATGAGTTGTAAGAGTGGTGAAAATGGCAAATAAATTCTAGGAAATTGCATATAAAGAGGAATCATTGTTATTAAATCATTTAGGATGGATGTGTTTCAAATCTAGCTCACAGTTGAAACTGTTTTACAGCTATAGCTGTGGAGTTTTAACAAAACTGTGGAATCGCAACGTATCTGCCAGAGATTTATTTTAAGGATTGTAGGGTGGTTACATAAATGAACCTCAATAGACTCAACATGTTGTTGTGATCTGAACTCTTCAGTGATTTCCACTGCAGTTATGTATGCAAGAACCAACAACATGTGTGTATTTGTGTGCACAGATGCAAAAACAAGATGGGGAAATTGCACACACACGTGCAGGCTTATCCCCCAGCTCCATAGGCAGGCTTTCTGCAAACTGCTCCTACAGAACAACAATACTATTTCTTAACATTAGCATCATGGTATTTCTTTTCACTTGTCCTCAGAGATCTCTTGTTTCCTCTGATCTGCCTCCTGTCTGTTTTAGAAAGGAAAGACTACACTGTCCAGCACTCTCCTGGTACTTGATCTCACTCCAAGATTCGGGTGCTAATCCCACCACCTCTGCACTGCCTGTCTCTCCTGTTGGTGCATGTGTTTGTGTACAGACACGCACATCTGCTAGTGACAGCCCTACACCGGCTGCTTTCCCTGATCTGCTCTGTACAGGAAGGGGACAGGACTCTGGCCCATAGCTGGCTCCGTTGCCCAGCTGCCAACATCAGCTCCCATTCCTTTTTCTCCAGAAACTATATATTGCATTTCTACTTCAAACACACCTCTGCATCAACTGTCAGTCCAGCAGTCCAAAGACCCTAGTTCCCAGGTGCTCCCATTCTCCTCACTATGGGAGGACATTCTCCATGGGAATTTGGCTACTGAAGAACTAGGATACACAGGAAAAACTTCAAAATCTGACTTTCTTCTTTGACTGCTTCCAGCAGATAGCTGGAACATTTAAGAAAATTCATTCCAAGCATGAACACTGAGCACTTCTGAAAATACTGGTTCCAAACTTCTCAAGTTGCGTTAATGGTTTTAGAAATTCCTGTTGACACAGATATGGCTGTTAACTCCTCAGCTCTGGAGGGTAGAGCATGTGCTAACACTCACTTGATGGTCTCAACAATTCTCCTTGACCACAGAGATAAGTCACACAGCAGAATGTTCTTGTTGAACACAAACATTTTAACTATATCAATTTCTTGGAAGATCTCTAATTAATCAGTAATGTTTCAATGGAATAATAGCCACAAACTTAGTGGCAATTATAGAAATGTGCTTTGCTTGATTTATTGAATGCATGAGTACGAGCTTTTTAATGAACAGCGAGTGATGATGCACTGGCAGGACAACAGGGAAAACGGAGGAAGGGATATTGAAAGCTTTAAGCACTGCTCTCCTCTCTGCTGTCTCGCTCTCTGTCTTTCTCATACATTTGCCCTCTCTGCCCATGGTTCCACTGTGGAAGCCATATGGCTTCCAACTCTCTTCTAAGCAGCCACTGAGAATTGTCTGTAGTGGAATTCTGCCAAAGCCCTTCCTGGTTTAATGACATGGGGAAGAGCACTGTGCAGGGCTCACCCAGGACAGAGACTCGCTGCGTCCTTGATTACGATCCTGGAGCCAGCAAGCGATGCTGGGAATTGAACCATCAGTGCCTCAAATACAGAAGCTGACATGTGCCAACCCCTGCTGCATTCAGCCTCTGTGCACGGCATATTAATGAGTCTTGAACTTGAGGTCCAACCTTCAAGCTTGCACAGAAGGAATGACCCAAAGGAAGGGGAAAAAAAGGTCCTCTTCATCCTGTTTGCCTCCAACCTTGCATAGTGACACTAGTTCCTTCACTGAGCTTGTGCAGTCCTGAAGCAGTAACTTTTGTTTTAGGCCATCACACCATAACTCTGCGTACATAAACACAATTTTCCTTGATTTAAAAATTTGAAAAACTATCCTGAAAATATACTTAAAACAAACATATTAAGCCAGGAGAGTATATGAGGGGACAGATGATTTAGTACTAACCCTCATTCTCATACGCTGTCCATCAATACCTGCTAAATGTTGGAGTCAGGATACAGAGTTAGCTGGAGCTTTCTTCAGCCTGTTTTTATGTCCCGTGACACTAGATAGCAAGAATGTGTGGTTATCAGTGTGGTAACAGTCTCAGTCTAAATGGGAAAGAGGAGGGTGCTCAGCCTGGGGGCTGCATTCCCATAGCAGTGCAAAAGAGCATTGCTGGGGACCCCTCAGAGCCATGGGTGTCAGAAAGGGAGCCCAGTTCCTGTGGAAGCTGGTGATGCATTACAGCCTCCAGCTGTATAACCCAGTTTGGAATTGCTCAGTCTTTTTTCACTTGAATTTCTGCATTTAGAAGAAAGCCACAGCCATCTATGAGTCAGCTGGAACATTGGGCTCAGGGAAATTTTGCAGCATTTCTTTTGGCTTTGCAAATGCCTGGTGTGTAATGAAAGCTGGACTCTTATTTTCTTAGAAAAAAAGAATTCCATGTGCATACTTGGTGGCAGAGGCACAATACAGATGAAAGAGCCCCTACAGAAGGATGCTCTCTTTGGAAAGGGTTGCACCTCTGGAGGGAATTTTGACAACCTATGAAAGCTGTGTCCTGCTGCAAATCTGTCCAGAAGTCAGAGAAAGGGACAGCTGTAGAGGGTGAACAGAGCCAATATAAAATGTAACTCTCCAGGACAACATGTTTCTCTAGCAGTAAGAGGGAAGGACAACACATCATCGACCCTGAAACCAGAGTCTACAGCCTTCCTAAACAAAGATACAAGACTTAACAAACCTGTAGAATAATCACATACTGAATTTAATTTCTGTCAAGAAATAAAAATAAGTTGTGGTGCTCTTGAATTCTTCTCACCTTGGAAACACTTCAGAAATTTAACTAATCAAAGCCCACAACAATCCCAGATGAAAGTGTCTTCACAGCTCAAGAAGCTATGGTCAGAAGTTTTGCCCAGTCACAAAGGCTATACTGGATGTGCATTGTGGAGGGATCTGGCCTGAGGCATCAAACCCCAATTTGTTCAATGTCTCAGGACTCCAAATTCACATCTTCCTTTCCAGAAGTCAAAGGCGGTGTTCTTCCAGCACACCCACCTGGCCTATTTGGCTGCCCAGCTCACTCACTAACAGCCGTGATGCTGGAGCAGATACAACACGTACAGCAGCTCCAGCCCATGCACCCTATTGCGCAGTGTTCCTGGGGAAGAGAGCAACACTTTTTCAAATACCCCACCTCTTTCTCCAGTATATCACAAAACTCAGTGCAAAGTTCTTACCAGAGAAAGCACTGTATGGCAAAGCAGCAACAACAGATGGAGTGCAGACCCAGAGTTTTCACAGTACAAGACAGAATACTAGAAGCCCACACGAACTATTCTGTTTCTTCCTCACCTTTTACTTGACAGAAATCAACAAAAAAACCTCTCACTAATTTTCATGGGAATGAATATGAAATCACTTCACTACACATCGCTCTAATTACTTCAGCAATCCTGAAATAAAGCATTATATAGTAATTATTACCTTAAGCCCATACATGGTGCAATGGACAGCAGTGGACACACATTCCCTGAAGATCCAAATAACTTAATTTTATCAATGGTGAATTTCTCAAAATTATAATGGCAAGTACTACTGAGATACCAAAACCAAGAAGCATTGTTCTTCCATTAATAAGCTGCTCAGGTTCAAAAATACCAACCAACAATGTGCTCTTTGTTAAGTATTTCAGAACTACCTAAGTCAATGATTGGGCTTCATTGGTTATCTCTGCTTCAGCTTATCCGGGTTGGGTACCAAACCAGGACCATTACATTTACAGAGTCTTGCACTTTCAGACAAAAACATGCAGTAACTAGCTTTGCCATATTTAATAAAACAATAAACTTTGGCTGACCTTTGGCAAGCGTTCGGGGTCACCAGGGTGCCGGGGGATAACCTTCTGTAACCTTTGGAAACCATAGTCAATGGTGGGTTCGTTCAGAGCTGAAACAACAAACAACATCATGATGTGACACATGCATAGCAAGCAGGCTTCGTTGCCCTGTAACAATCGTCCATGCATTGCAAGACCAATGAAGGATCTTAGCAAAATCTCCGTTTGCTGAAATCAGCACTGACAATGAAGTCTTGGTTCAAACGCTGCTTGAGGTTGGTTCTGAGGCTTTGGTTCAAACAGCAATGCAAACCTTCCCACTTGAGTTCCTAAAACAAGGTTGCTGGAAAATTTGGGGGTGCTGCATACATCTTCCAAATAGGAAGCAATTATTATCTCTGAAAGTCATGATGAAATAATTTTGATAAATAATTTGCACCCCAGGTTTCATGTTGGTTTTTTTCATGCCTTCATATTACAAGGAAGGTCCTTTGTGGGTGGAAAACAAAAGAAGTAACTACTAGGGAGACTCTCTTGTTCCAGATTCTGTTATACATTTAATATGCTCCATGTGCAATGATCACATAGAATTTTGTTGTGAACAACAGGCATTTGTCTTGGCAGAGGCTTTATTTTTTACTCGTTGACATTGACTTCTGCAGCCCAGCTCAGGCTCTGATCAGCACTAAACTGATTCAAAAGACAATGAATTTAGAAAAAGAATAATCTATGGTTTTAGTTCATCTTTCCCCAGTCCTTGTCAAGTAAAATGGAGGAGAGAAATGGTAGAACACTTTAATCTTAATGAAAATGCTGGTCTGCCTGCATTAATAGAAGCTATGATTGTGCCAAGTCTTTAAGCACACGCTTATCTGTAAGCACATACTTAAACCCATTTGCTTTCAGCAAAGCAAATTTGAGCATATTATGTTTTTTATATGATTGCCTATAATTACAGGGGACTGCACTGAGTGACCTTCTAGCTATATTTCCAATCATATGATCACTTTAAAACTCAGATGTTAGTGAGACTTCAACATATGCT
This sequence comes from Pterocles gutturalis, assembly GCF_000699245.1. Classification (NCBI taxonomy): domain Eukaryota; kingdom Metazoa; phylum Chordata; class Aves; order Pterocliformes; family Pteroclidae; genus Pterocles; species Pterocles gutturalis. The sequence goes on from NW_010126619.1 coordinate 76,181, forward strand.
TAAAATTTCCTAAGTGCTTTGGTGAACTGGAGCAACACTCAAGCATTCTCAAGCATCTCTAAACAACAGCGCATCTTAACTCTCCCATGCCAACAGAGATGATGAAAATTTCCACAGCAATTTGTTTGAGTTAAACGGAAAAAAAAATTCCAATATGGATTTTTATATTTTTAGAATTTTTTTTTTTTTTGGTGGGAAGTAAATGTAATTTTTTTTTTTTAATTTCTGTGTCACTTTAAAGTTTTTCTTATTTTGTCTTAGCTTATTAACAACAGCAAAAAAATATTTCTTGCACAAGGTCTGCCTACTAAATGATCTTCCACCTTTATGATGGTTTTGTTATGAACTTGATTATGTGGTTAGAACAATGCCATCTGATGCATGCAAAGAGATTTATCATCAAACTATATCTCCCAGTCTCACTTGTGTAAGCACTCTCACGTAGCTCAATTATGCTTATCCCACAGCAAGTTACACAACTCCATCAGCCTGATCAACAGGTCACAATTTGTCCATACTCTCACCTTTGAAGAGAACATTCTTCCATACTCCTAATGGTAAAGATCTTTAGCCAGACCACATTGTTATCATTAAATTAATATCTAATCCCTGGATTGTTTTTAATTAATTGGTGTTCCATAAACTACCCCACAAAACAGTCCAGTTTTTAAAGAAACTGCTCCATTTAAACTATTATTTTCAAATCACATTTCTACAGCAGATGGACCTACTGGCAACGAAAGGGTCAGATTTTTATACCCTCCTGGACCTTCAGTACATCCCAACTCCACAAGCAGGCCTGGTGATGCTACTCCGAACTGAGACAGAAGGAAGGTGGTGGAGGGAAATCCAGATCTACCCAACGGCAGTGAAGAGAAGTGTGTGGCTAACAGGGACTGGCTGGAGAGGCACACAGTCCAGCCGAATCTCAACATCTCCCTAATAGCAGAAAGGAATCTTCTCAGCATATCTCGAAATGACTGTTATGTAGATAGAAAGACAGACTAGAAATCAAACAGACTAGAAATCTTTCAGGGTTTTACTTTCTGGGCTATTGTCAGAAGTTTTTTATTTCCCCAGAGATCAAGGCATACCTCTAATCTCCTTGGGTTTTTTTTCATGCACTTCCCTTTATCAGTAATATCTGAATTTGATCTTTTATTTATATTCAGGTCATTGTATGGAAGGGGTGAGAGTAAGGCTTTTCCCCTGCTTGTGCCCTTTTTTCATTTTCAGATGGTTGGGCTTTTTTTCCACGTGTTTCCTTTCACAACCTGGCCACACGCTGTCCACTCTGTTGTGTAGTTTTGCAGAAAATATCACAGTATCTGTGTTTGCAGACCCCTGGGTTCATTACCTTTGTGTATCCTTACATGGCTTCTTATCATGGACCCATTTACTTTAGACCTTCTTCAAATTTTACAATATATTAATTTACTGCTATTTATGTTTATTATCAAAAATAGCTGCTCTCTGAGAAGATTAAAAAAACCCTACAGTTCTAATTTACATTTCTTTTGCAAATATGTTTGAAGATTTTAGCGTGGTTCTGTCAAATGTGTTTCTTCTCTAATTCCGTCTAGTTTATGACCATTTTCCCGTTACATCCTTTGGGAAAGTAGTTACTAAATTCTGCAATATTATAAATGGAGGCCAGTTCTGAAATCCCCCCAGAGATAGCAGTCATTTTCTTATATCTTCCCACACATTCAACACATTTGAAATCCACAGAGCATTTCCTGTGAGTATTTTCTGAACTAAATGACCAAAAAAAAAAAATGTTAATTTTATGGTCCAATCTCACAAGGCATCAAGCATCCTCTGAGAGATACTGAAAACTTTCTGCCTCAAATAGCTTCAGCTTTACTTTAGCGGGAGGCGGGGGAGGCTGCACATAGCAATTTGCAGGATTTGGGTCCTAAACTGTAGTTGTCAAATATCGCTCTTTAGTCTATAACCATTCAATCCTTTCAATCTTAGATAAAATGAAAAAAAAAAAGAAATCTTTAGCTGCCTGAACATCTAACCGCAGATTGGACAATATCAGTCCTCCCTTCCACGGCTCATTTATAATCCAAGTCAAATGTAATTAGTCACATCTCAGAAAAAGAGACTTGTTTAAATATTTAACCCCACCTTCAGCGTTAAGGCCACACCAGTTCCTGTGTCAGTAGCTGGCAAAACCCGAAAGAAAAGGTGATAGTCTGGTCTCCAAGCATTGCAGAAGAGCCAGCGCTCAGGCCACCCTTCACGGCAGCTAACGCACCAGGTTAGACACCAGCATCACACAAGGTTCTGCCTCTGTCCCCAGGACACGTCTCTGCCTTTGAACTCCATTCACAATAACGCGTTTCCCAGGGCTCTAATTCAAAGAACGTGGGGTTTTTTCCCCATTATTGGACAAAAAGAATCAATAAGGAATACAAACTCTCTATTTGTGTTCTTGACATCCATATATTAAAAACAAGCTAACACACACTGTACTTAAAATGCATTCCCATTACCCTAAATTTTAAAAGTACTACTAACTTTAAAAAACTGTATTAAATTCAAATAGGTCCCAAGGCTAATGGAAGCAATTTGTATACCAACCCAAACTGACTGGCCCACTTTTCAAAATACAGGTATGATAATCTTGTGGTTTTAAAAGGACATTTAAATTGAGAGACTGTGAATTTAGTACATAATTATACCAATAGAACCCTTTAACTTGTCAACTTGTAAATCTAAAAGGCTATCAATCATTTCTAAAGAGGAAATAAACCTTAAAATTCTTTGATTGACAGTGCTTACTTTTTATGTGAAAAAAAAAAAAGAAGTGGCCAGAAATCCATTTACAAAAGTACATTGTTTTACATAGGTGAGTAAAAAGCCAATAATTACACCTCCAAAAGACATATAAATCAAAGTAAGTACTTTTCCCTCACTTAGATATTTTAAGTTGCAGTAAACTTCAGGTAACTTTTTATTAAAATACTGTTCCAAATGCAAAGCTTATTGAAGGCATTAATAGAGTAGCATTTTCATTTAAGCTAATATAATAATTTTTGCAAATACAAGATTTAAGCCATTTTTCTCCTTCCAAACAATAAACTTTCAGCCTGTCTCTTGTGTGAATTAACTAAAATTACACCCAGGTGTACAAAATCTGCCTATCTATCCTAGTGTATGAGTTAAGGCACAATATTTATTATTCCTAACATTTTATGAATTACTTCTTAAACCCTTGAGGAAGAAATTTCTTTCAAATTAGAATCTAACAGAATAAGCCATAAAGCTCTATGCAGCAAGTCTAAAGCCATAACTTCTAAAAACTAAGCCTTTTAATCAAGAAAATGCACGATGTCTCTGGAAATAAGGATGCGTACATTCTATTCGTCTTTTCTATGTCCAACTTATTTTTCAACAGAAATGCTGCTTATGCCTCTGAGAAAAATGTTTCTACCACAACTATAATTTCAAATTCTGCACAAATAATTTTAATAACTACATGTAGACAATCTACCACCTTTAAAAATCTCTTTCTCTTTTTTTTTTTTTTAACTAGTCAGTGAAGGGCTTTTTTTAATATTTCCCATAATGAATTCCTACTGTGTCAATAAAGCTTTGGTTGTTAATTGAATGACTGTCTGATGTATCTGAGAGAGGAATTTGTTTCTCTGGCCACACTGCCAACTTACAGCAGAATGATCGACACTTAATATCAGCAATTAAAAGGACCTGTTCAAATATCATATGGAATTCGTAGCTTGGGGTAGTGTAGGAGAATTCTTCACCGAGAAAAACTTATTCAGCGAATGCAGAGAGTAATTGAATTAGACACATTTGAACATTATTATTCAAAGAAAAATAAACACACACTACATAGAAGCATTATGGAAATATTTCAGAATGTAAAACATATTCAGTTAATTTGTTTCCCATGCATTCATGGTTTCATTTATTCCTTTTATTTTTCAGCCCTTGTTTCTTTTTCATTCTGTTTGACCCAAAACCAATGAGAAAGCAGCACTTAGACCTATGAACTTCCCATATGCTTTTCCAGTGGAAAAGGCTGCAAGGAGAGGGAAGGGACTCTAAGGGCTCAAATAACAGAAACAAAAAAAAGACTGAAGGCTACAAACAAATTGGCCTGAGGTCCATAGGTCTGAATGTTCCTGTCCCAGATGAGAAATCTGGTCTTGATTGTTTTAAGTGGAACTCCCAGAGAAAGGCTGCATGTGGGAATTAGATGTCCCACAGTGCTTGCTCCTGTGGTGAACCAGAATGTCGCTGGTTTTCTTGGAAGGCACAGGTACCGCGGGATAGTTTGAAAAGGTAGGAATGACCTGCAAAAGCACAGAGCTATCATGGCTTCAGATCATGTCCAGAAGGCTGTGGCTACAACAGTGGAATGGAAGAAGATTCTTTAGACTCTACCTTTGTCTCTGCACAAATCCATTTTTTAAAAAAATTTGGCTCTACAACAAAAATAGACACCTAGTGACAAGACCTGAACTATAAAGTCAAAGAGATGGGGCTTTGAGGTCTACAACACAGTTGTTGTGAGTTTTTTCCCATCTGATGAAAGAAACTTCACCAGAACATAAATAGAAGTTAACTCTGTGGCCAAGACAGACAAAGGTACACATCTCAACATCTCATAGCCAAAAAGAGAAGGAAGAAATAGATGCAAAAATGCTGCAGCACCGTCACAGCAACGAAGGCCAGGCCAGGAACACATTTAACATGTCTCTCTGTGCCCAGATTAAACCAGGTCACAACATTTGAAGGCACATAGAATTAATATTTTAAATAAAGGACAGGACAGACCTGTCAACATCAAACTCCAGGTGCCAGAATACCCTGCTCAGGCCCTGCAGTACAGCAATGTTAACAATGGACGATGCTGTAAAGCAACATCTTGACATGGCGTGCTGCAAGCAAACCCTACCCAACAACTCTTAGGCATAGTGGCCTCTTTATGCCTGCTCTACAAAGACAGCAAAAAAAACCCACTTCAAAACCCCTTCAACAAACGAAAAAAAGCCTGGTTTGCAAATCTCCCTGCAAAGACTACTCCTTTGCTAATTAAAGACCATTAACTGAAAACATGCAAGCATTTGAGCTATTTGTTGTTGTTGTTGTTGTGAATTTGGTTTGCTTTTTATAAAGTTTCCTTTCCACTGACTTTCCCTGGAGTGTTTATTCCCACAAGCAATGGAAAACGGAAGTGGGCGGGACAGCAAGAGCCTCCACAGAGAGGGTTGAGCTGGAAAGGCCCTTCCAGCACTAAGGCAGAATTTCCTTGCTTGGCTGGTCTCAGTAACTCCCTCACTTAAACACACACTTGTGCACTGAATTTCCATTTTTAAAATCAACCTGTGAAATGATGTCATTTTTTTTTTTAATTAGAAATAGAAAGAGACAGAGATATCCAAAATGAAATTCCTATATTTTATAGCCATGTAATGCCCAGGCACCACGTGCACATGCCAAGCAATAAGAAAAATGCAGAGCTGAGTCAAATGATAAATCTAACACCTAGATCTCTTGAGTTCCCCTAGTGACTGCTCTTTACTTGAACTAAAGATGCAATAGGCCAGCATTTGAGGCAGCTCCACTGTGTTCATCAGTGTTACTACAAACATGATAGACAGCGTGATATTTTCTTCCTGATAACAATTTTTCTCCAGCAACTAAGAACCAGAGGATATATTCCCTTCCTACCTAGCCCAGTCTCTGGAGCCTGTGGGAGCGCTGAAGATGCAAGGAGTGCATGTCTTCAGCCCCATTGTTTTATGAAATGTAAGAAATAAAATTACCAGATCTGTCTAGCAAGAATCACGTGTTGGCTTCTGAAAATACATTAACTTTGAATGTTCACTCTCAGCAACCTGCAATCTGTCTTGGAAAAAAAAGTCAAACAATTTGTGAACTTTGCAGTTTCTTCTGCTGTGACTGTGGTGACCCCCTGTCTAATGGGGAAGACTTGGCCTTAAGGGAGTCTGAAACAGAGTCCAGTTTCAGACATTGGGATTTAAACACAACAGTTTCAGAACAGTCCGGTAGAAATCACTGGGGATATGTACACAGAGGTTCAGAAGGAAATTAATGTGTGTTGGTTACTTTGTCTAGTCATCTACGTTAATTGACGCATCTTTGGCAGTCATTATAAAAAGGGAAAGAACAGCATTTACATGTGAACATTTTCCTATTTGCCAGACACATTCTGGTAATGCACATGAGCATGCAGCAAAAAATTTATTGAAAATAGCTCTCAATGGATTGCCCCTTCATTTCAATAAATAAATACATGGGTACACATACACACAATCACAAAAATGCACACAAGCCAAGACTTAAAATAACAGGTGCCTAAGGTTAGCTATAAGATCTATATTTAGGTCTACTTAAAAATATTTTTAAAATAAAGTGCTTTTATTTTTAAACTGTTGGCTCAGAAAGAGATGTACAATACAGAGTGTCGGAAACGCTAAAATGTCACCTCATGTAAACTTTTCATTTTTTTATTATGTATCTTTTTAACATTTTTCCTTTGCATGGACTTCAAATTCTACAATGTAAGTGCAGACATCTTTAAAATTTTCATAGAGATAATTTTGTATAACATACAGGAAGTTGCTTCTTTTTGTCACCCTTCACAAACTCCTTTGGGGTAGACAGCATCAAAAACCATTTTTGTAATATGTTGGTACGCAGAAATATTTTCTTGTGAATAATTCCCCTCTCTCTCTTTTTAAACTTTGCTATTTCTCATCTTCTTTTCAGATTATTTTAAAAAAAATATTACCAGGGGATCTGTAAACGAAAAACTCAGTGTCCTGTCTGAATGCCAAAGGCATTCCTATCAGAAAGCATCTTAGCTTAAATTTGGCTGTTTCTCAAAATTGTAGACTTCTGATGTGCAAGTGCACTATGGTCAGAGCAAAAAGAATCTTCAAGAGAGAAAACTGGAAAAACAGCAGCTATCACATCCAAATCTCTACAAATGAGATTCATGGAGAAATATAAGTAGGGCTGAATCATAAAAAATGAGATGAATTGTGCCTACCTGTAATGAACATTATAGGTGTGATGTTCTTGTAAGGGACTGACCTCCTGTGAGGTTTAATTTAGGTCTTTAATCCCTAACGACAACTAAGCTTAAATCCCTTGAGAAAACAATAGTTTCCAAACATCTTTATTTCTGAACATTAGCTTTGATTTGTCTACGTGAAATTGCGATAAGGCTACTCACTTGAAAGCAAAAGGACCATTTTGGCTACATCCTCAATCATGCAGCAAATTGTTTAAAATTAAAGCAGTTGGGTTTGTTGTTTGGTAGTTTGCAATATTTAAACAGAAATGTATAATTTGAGAGCTCTCAGTAGTCTCTGATTTGAGCAGCAGTTATATCACCTGCTTCTATAATTGTTCAGGGTTTGGGTTGGTTTTTTTTTTTTTGTGTTTTTTTTTTTTGCAAAAATTTTGACAATAACTGTTATCGAGGGGGAAAAAAAAAATCATACTAGCTTTTCTGATAAACATGTTTCCCTGCCCTCACACCCCAGTGAGCACTGTGACACTATACTTTTATCATCTAGTGTGTGCTCAGAATGAGCTTAGAACAGCAATTGCCAGGAATAGGCAGGCGATAAACTGCATTGATTTAACACATCTTGTTTTCAATCATGCTCGGATTTTCTGAGCACGCATTTTTCCTGTACTCTAGCTTGTAGCTTTTATCTGACGAGCTGATCCCTTTTCACTGGAAAATGAAAAGGTCGCACAATAAGACACGGTTTACTGGAACTTGAGCACGCACCAGGGAAAGTATTTTAGATAAATACTGTCAGACATAGTGGAGCTGAATTTCAACAACACAATTGCTAAACAACAATACTTATTACTCTCTAGAACAAGCCTACAAGCAACTTATGGCTCACAGCAGGGGAGGTCTCAGAGTTACGCTCAATAGTTAAAGAAACCTTATTCAAGCCCGTTTAAAGATGCAGTTTTGCTTCTGCATTACATGCACCGACTAGCCATACCTCAGGACCAAACTAAATGCCTCTTCAGCTGCTTTCCTAAGTAATATGCAAATGATGGAAAACCATATCAATGACTTTTGGTCAACTATGTGTTTGATTTAATTTAATCAAATGGGGTACTAGGTGGTGGTAAAAAGAAAATTATCCATATGGGAAAGTAGTTTAACTGAAACTAATTAATTAACCAAGGTGAGCTGCTGAGGTGGGTAAACAAGCAAGGAGTAATATGGCATGACCCATCTGCCAATGGCCAAGGTAGAGCAGGCCCATAACAATAACTCTAATTTACTTTCCCCCTCCCTCTGAAGTGACTGCAATGATCCTATGAATACAGCACCGGAAGCAAAACGTCTTTACTTATTCCTACCAGAAGGGGCAAAGAAAACTTCCAAGTTATTCCTTATGGCACTGATTATATCCAAGAAAAGCTCTCACCAAATAAACACGGGAGTCTGACTTCATTTTCCTTCTCGGTCTATCTGGACTAACACCCATTGCCCTGCAAGGGTTCAGCTGCCGATCTGCAGCTGAGGAGGGGCGACGGGTTCATTCCAGCTCCAGCCCCCACTCAGGATCTCCTTCCCACACTTCACGTGTACACACCCACATCAAGAGAGCGTGCACGGGGTCCTCACCTGCTCCCATGCCTTGTACTCGGTGCAGCACCTAAACCTACCAAATCCACCTTGGTTTTTTCTGCTTGGCAGACACCTTTCCAAACCAAATTCGAAACAGTGGGCTTCCCATCCACCTCACCCCTCCAGACTTTGGAAGAGTCTCATCTTTGTCAGTGGTTGCCAGTCTGCTCCCCATTTCCAGCAGCCTTTTATCTTAAATTCACTTTGTCCAAGATCCTTAACCAGTACAAAGCAGAACAATTCAGTCAACTTTTCTGAAACTATACTGATACGGGCTGGAAACTTCACTGGCTGGAGCTTAGTTTATATCTTGCATATACACATCAGATAGCCAAGCCTTCCCCTCTAGTCAGATACATTAATCTTTATCCAATGTTCTGTTCACATTGTAAGTTTTACAGAAAGAATACGGTAAATATTATTTAAATTACAATTTGAATTATATTTTTAAATAGGCAAGTCACAAGCAAAGTGACAGACCTCAAGAAAATTATAAAGTAAAATCCAACTTTGCACGCAGCGCCACTTTACATTCAGCCTGGTGAGCCTGTCTGCAAGAGAACTCACACAAGCATCGATTTGTCCCTCTCACCTGGCAAGTGTTTTTGTTAGACGAGTAAGTTGAAAATTTGTGCTGCATTTTAGGGTTATCTTATGCAACACAGGCAGAATTCTGATATGTCTTCTTCATTAAGTGCTCATAATCCCAGAAATGAAAGTAACTCATTTCTTCCCAGGGTGCCTGTTAACTGAGAAACTCATCTTAATTGAATGCACAGATCAGTTAACCATCTTCAGATTCACAAACCATTAGTGCCCCATTTGCACGGCAGCTCTGTGCAGGTCTCCTCCCACCACTGCTCTTGGGGGGGATTGGAGGTTCAGCAAAGGAGGGGAGGTGCTGCAGGCGATGAGCAAGCACCAGCAAGGGCTTATGCTTATGATAAAATGTGTGCTTTGGGGCCAAACAGGCTTCTGCTAAATTGTTGGTGCTAGATCACTTTGTAAGTCAATTACAGAGAAATCAACAAATACTGCAGCTCTGCCCCCAAATACAAGTTAAGTAGCCTCCAAACACGCCCACAGAGAGATCACTAATCTGGAATCTGGAGCGTCACAGGTGAAGGTGAAGGAAAAATAATTGCTTGTATCACTCCCTTAGCATCTTGCCTCTCTCCCACCATCACCATTTACCATCTAGAATATACTTGGTAAACCAGCAAAGATGAGGATGGAAATGAAAACATTCCAGGTGCAGCCATTAACCTATAAAGCTTATGCTTCAAAAACAAACTGTTAAAGGCAAGGAAAATGAGGAACCAGACTGAAACTTGGTGCACTGTTGTGAAACTTTTCCAATGTTTCAGTTACAGGGGGAGTGAACCGACCTTTGGTTTTTCGGTGGTCACTGGATATTTGGGATACGCAGCAAAACATCTCTGCTGGTCAGTGGCACTCCTGAGCTCATCCACACTCATCTGCCAAATAACTCTGTTCTGAGATAGCTGAAACTTTCTTGCACTCAAATAGGGTTCACCAAAATTAGCTATTTTCCTTTTTAACAGGATTTAAAAAAATATCTTAAGTGTTATTGGATTAATTTTGCCTAAAAGAGAAATACTATAATTTCCCTAATTCAAGGTAGAGGTAGAATAAACAGACTAAAGACTGCAAGATGATCAGAAAATAGAGTAGAAGACATAAGGTTACCATGGATAACCAGAAATGATCACATAGGTTTCCTAATGTTCTTGGTATCATTGGCAGCCTATAGGAAAATGCAGATACCAGCTCTGAAGTTATCAATAAAATACATTCAAAGTAGCATGGTATTGCCCATTTCCTCTTGTATAAAACAAATACTTACCTTCCATCCAATTCAAAACAAAAACCAAACCCTGCTGTAATGGGGATTACATTATTCTGTACAAATTTGTTTCTAGTGGATTTCATGAGAACTGTTGTCACTATAAAAAATTGCCACCAAAATATATATGTATCATATTAATATGCCTCAAAGTTCAATACTGACACAAACAGTCTCATCAGGTGATAAAAACAAAGATACTGCAAGTCTGACATGAAAAGAGAGTATTCGAATGTTAAAATCTAATTTAGCAATTTGCAAATTGCCAGTCTAAAAGGAGGAATTTAACATTAATCTTGCTGGAAGAGGCATACTTATCAGTAACTGATTTGTAGCTTTCCAGGCATAAGCGATATATTAAAATACACTTCTGGGCCCATCAGCAGTAGGCAAGAATGTGCTTGAACAGACAAACTCACTAAGGCCCTGAGTGAGCAAGGTATTAAGCACCTGGCTGCCAGAGTTAATGAGTCTGCGCGGAGCAATGCACCGATGCTGCTGCTCCTGCTCCAAACCAGCCCCATCACAACCAGCCTGGGGCACCTCTGCTTGCAGCTCTCCCACGCTGGGTGTACATAACTCAAGAGCGAAGCTTGTTCTTCCTCCCTCATGATCCCCATGAATGCCAAGCCCATCATCTTGGTATCTAACCACTTGTGGTAAGGACATCTCAGCTCAGCTCACAGGGACAAGAAGGAGCAGCCTCCTGCACCATCTCTCAGCGTTGCACACCTGAAACAGGAGCTACTTGTCTTTTGGGCCATCATGCATTTAGCTACTGTGCAAAGCAGACACAAACGGCTGCCAGAAACTGGCTCCACACAGGGAAGAATTTGCAAAAAACGTTCAATGTCTTCTGCTTCAGAGAAAATCGCTTCGGTTTTGCGCTGAAAAGACCATGCTGCTGCCTGGCAGCCCTTGGATGTGGCTGGGCTGGCAGTGCCTGTACTTGTGGAGCCTGGGGACAAGCAGAGGGCACAGACCACACCTTACATGTCTCCCAAGAAAAGAGATTCCCACCTGTGGAGTTTACTCACTTTGTTGGCATTGATTTTTACAGCCTGTGAAGTCTCTTCAATAACTGACCAGATGACACATATTCAGAGGCAAAGGCGATTAACCAAAATAAATATAAATTGTAGTTTATGGACTAAAAAAGGAACACTGACAAGGTACTGTGTCGTATTAAACACTAATGTGCGTGCATAATTCATTGTCTCAAAAAATGCACTATTTTTTAATCTTTACTTAACAAAAGACAAGACCAAAACACCAGACCTAACAATCTTCTATTAAATGAAGCCACATGAAAATGTTATGTGTATGCATGTGTGTGTATATAAGTGGTTGTGTGTCTGAAAATGTTTTATCCCCAAGCAGATCATTTTGCATATGCTGTCTAGGCATGGGTATAGAGGATCGAGAAAGGGACAGTCCTTCCTCTGGCCTGTAGCAAGTGGCAGATTACTGCTGGAGCAGACGCATCCCAGCTCATCATAGCCACAGCGGGGAAAGACACAGCAATGAGATTTAATTCTAGGACTTGCAAACTGCTAGATGTTTTCTCCAAATAGCAAAGGGAAGCGTAATGTCACTTTTTTCTTCCAAACTTTGCTTGTTGCACAAAACAAAAGTGAGTGGAAAAAAAGAAAGGCAAAAAATTCCCACAGGATTCTCCTGCTGTACTCAAAACAACCCAGACCTGTCGTTCCCCTTCATTCCCTTTCCTTCTGCAATTTGCCCACACCAGCAGCGTGACAAACAGAGCGACATTCCAAAACTACAGTTTCAACAGTTTATCATAAGTATAAAATAAAATGTACCGAAACCCATGTAAAAGGAAACTAAATACATCATCTCCTGGGCACCTAGAACAAAACTAGAAAAAAATATTTTTTTTTCAACATTCAAATATTCAGATATTAAGTGATTGGAAAAGGAGAGATGGGACTAATCGAACTCTGTTTTAAAGCTTGTTATACTGTGAAATACCACATTACTCTAGAGGCAGCATTCATCTTACTTCAGCTAATTGCGTATGATGGACACTGACCCACTGGCGTTTGGTGTAAGCGTCAGATGGTAGAATTCAGTTTCAAGTACTCTTGAAAAAGTACTCAGGGTTGATTTTTATTATATTTAACTGCTAGGCATGCAAATCATTATTTATTATTGGTTAGGCTCTTCAATCCCACTAGATTAAAGAATACATCACATGATTTGGTCAGAGTTTTTTTAAGCATTACAAGCTCTATGTTTCAACCTGATGATGGCTGTGGGGTCCCTAAGTTTCAGGGTATTTCCCCAGCAATGAAGATGTCTTTTCAACAGCAAGAGTGGAGCACCCCTCTTTGTCAGGTACCTATGCAGTGTTTTTTGTCTTAGTATCAGAGCTCTTTACACATTATTTGGCATCATACCTTCCCTGTAATTTGTAGCAGTCCTGAATTATATCTCCAACAAACTGCCACAAAGCCATAAAAATCAGGTACCTCTGCCTGTTCAAAAATCCCAGCAGACACCTAAATGAATTTTCAGGACTCTGAAATAAAATTCTGACTGTAAATAACAGAGTAAAAATAACACAAAGACTAAAACTGAGGCTAAAACAAGGGTTTTCTGCCGTTGGATGGCAAGCTATTTTTGACAGCACTGTGGCTCTGCAGTTTGCAGTGTCTGGCAGGTGGTCATTAGCAGCACTGGGCAGTATCGAGATCCTGCTCTCATTCAAGCTTTAGCTGACTAAATATGTGAACAATCACACGGGACAAGATTCAAAATTCATCACTCTGTGCTGTGACAGGCAAGGGTAAAAGAGTCACCTGTAGAGCACAATTTTTCAGTAGTAAACTACATAGAGCAGGAGCTGAGAGTCACACACTACCTCCCACTCCAAAGCAAATAGCCTTTTCTAACTTCTTAAGGCACTAACGAGTAAAAATGGGTAAACACCCAACACTACTTATTGCCTTCAAGTAGAATTTATTCAAAATATGAATGCTATCTAGTGACTGTCATTAATTTCCCATTAAAACAACAGGATCTACAAAGGAAAGATCAATATTTTTCAACCTGTGGTGTACAAGCCTCCAGGACCCCAGAAGTTCCGCAGCTGTTTCTTGGTGATCCATGAAAGGGAACTAAGAGAGATGCAAGTCTATTGTCAGCAGGCTTAAAGTCACTGCACAACTCATTGTTCAAGGGTCTGCATTTGTACTGGAAAATATTTAGGTGTCCACAACCCTGAAAAATGTTGAAAAGACACAGCGATAGATGGTTTGTTGGCACAAGCTCTCCTCCCGCTGGAAGATTTGCTACATACATTGAGGCACTAGCTTGGAAGAGTGTGGCTATTTTCTGCTGAATGGGGCCCTTGGAGAGGAAATATTTGATTTACTGCAGAGTTCTCATTTCCTTGAATTGCAAATAAAGTGTAATTTGATTAAATGTAAATGAATCCTACAATACTTTTGGTGGCTTGTCTGAAACAATTGATTGTAATGGGCATCCATCATTGGGCTTGATTTTAATTCAGAGACAAAAAAGGCAAAATGAGAAAACTAAAGCAAGTGCCACTAACATTCTAGAGCTGGAGCAGTTGAGATTTCTGGCGCTGGACTGTCATTTCCATTGTTCTCGGAGAGCGAGCAGTGCAGTGGAAGGGAAACGCAACAGCAAAAGAAAAAGAACAATGTGAAACACACACACAGAAGTAGATCTAGAGGAAAATTATGCTTTTTCACAGTAAATTCTGTTAAATCAGCTTAAAGAGCAAAATTTGTTGAATTTATTTTAACACTGATATTTTAAAATTAATTAGTAATGAAAATAAATATTGCTCTATGTTTCTCAGAAGAAAAGCTTTGTTTTAATAGATCGCCCAATTCCTTTTTCACCAAGATAATTTCCAAGCACATAATGCTGGTTTCAGCAGTTCTTGTGGTCTGAAATAATAAAAGAGAAGTGAAATTTTTGACAGTGGCACAAGCTTGATAAACTTTTCATGTCACTTTCTTTAAATGTGGAACTACTCCAACCACAGAGATAATTATAGATGACCAGATTGTAACTGCTTTATTACTTCTTTTTCCTCATAAATTTTAATTTTGGAAAGTTAAGTGAAAAATGTGGTTTCAATTTCCTCCAAATTGCACACAATTTGGTTTTAACAAGAAAATAGAAAGAGATGGTACATTCTTTGGAGTGAATTATGGAGAGGAGTTTCTTTGTCTTTCAGCATCATCAGAATAACAAAGTACAAAATGCAAAAAAGATGGCTGCAAAAAAAAAAAAAAGTAACTGTACAATGTACTAAGAAAAGCACAGAGTAATTCTTTATCTAAATAAGCTCTGAGCAATTCAACTAGGTAATACAATTGCTCTGCCTTTTCCCCCTCTGTTTTACCAGACTAAAGCTTAAAGAAATCAAGCTTCATACACGAGTTACAGGAAATCTTCTAATAAGAAAATGCTGTGTACATAACCATCTTGCTCTCTCAGAAGGTACCAGCAATTGTCAAAGTGCCATGCAAAGCAGCCCTATTCAGACCATATTAAAAAGGCTTGGATAAATACTTACATGGAACTAACAAAACAAGAGGAGAAATAGAGCCAACAGAAATCAGAGCCAGTATTTATTTTGCCCAGGAGGTATGTAGGTCTCCAATCAGGGTATGGTTTTACCTACTGTACCCATACCTAGAATTACAATGTACATATTAGGATCTTAAATCATATTAAAGGCTACTCAGCTTTCCTTCAGCAACAATGGGCCATCAGAGGCTTTAGAGAAGATGGAAGATGCCCTGGAGTAGGTAACAGCAGCATAAAGCAAACGTTAAGAGGGGACCCTGCCAGTGCTGCCAGCAGAGAACTGAGTGGGCTTAGCTCAGGATGTACAGCGACATGACCCGGGTCCAACCAAGCCCATCAGTCAGCATGACTATGAAATGGCATGGTGGAGATGAAAATACAAGATGGAAAGTTCACTAAACATTTGTACCCAAGCAATCAAGACTTACTGCAAGGACTGTGGGCATCGTAATTCTTAGAGTAACCCCTTGAAACTTTGCAAAGGTTGACAATTAGATTCCTAATTTAATAAAGCACTTAAATAACCTAAAGACTTTTCTTTACTTTCACCAAGTTATTTAGCTGCTTCAAAGTAAGTATGTTCTTGAAACTTAAAGGATACCAATTGATTTACACAGTTTTAAACCAAAATAATACTGACAATTAACTGGTAATGTATGTAAATATGGAGCTTCTATCAGTTTTCTTTAAAATGTTTAAAAGTCTGCAGAGCTTCAGAAAAGAAATAATGAATAAACAAAAGACACCCATTTTAATGAACTCTAGTGCAAAGAAACTATCATTATGAAAGCATATGTGAAAAAATCAATTTTCCCTGAAAAAAATCTGGCATTGCAAGCAGTACTTCAGAAAAAAAAACAAAAAAAACCCAACCCTTCCATAAAAATTCAAATTAACAAATTTGTGAAATCTAGAGGGATAAAAGTTATTAGGGAATTACTGCACGAATTTGAGAAAATAACTATGGTGAATTTCATGCAGCTTTAGACTTTATTACACAAATCCCTAGGAACTCTTTTTTTTGTAGGAAAACTTTCATTGGCCAATAACAGTGTAAGTCTCAAACCGTTTTCTAAAAAAACACGTGTGAACCAATGAAACTGCTTACTGCTCTACTGACAGCCTGTGCCATACTCCTTTCCTGTGTTAGCCATAACATAAATTTTTTGTCTGTCCTTTGACTGTAATCACCAAAGGCAGAAAAAAACCACAATCATCGGCAGCACCTTAAAAAGAAGCTACACCACAAACACCTTGACCCACTAGAAATTAATTCTTTCACTGAACAGAAAGGCACGGTCCTACCTCTTTCCAGAGGCAAGAGTACGTCTTCAGATTGCAATTGTCCCTTTCTGACTGTAGATGTAAAGACGGCGAGAGAAGAGGGTTTTCTTCACCCTGCGTGTCCCCGCAGAGTCAGAACACACACCTCGGTCATTTATCATCATGCCAGCTCAACCTGCCAGCTTGACAATGATTTTTCCCCTGGGGTTTCTAAACTAGAAATGTTATTTAGGTTACAAAAACAATTGCACGTTTTCTGCTTCCTGAGCCAGTGTAGACCTATGAGCATGCAAATGAAAGGAATCAGGAGCCTCCCAGGGCTGTGGCCACCGCACACTCCCCAGCCCTCCTTGCCCAGAACACACACCAACGGAGGGAGAACTGGTGCCTGGGAAAGCAGCCCACGGTGGGATGCTGCAACCATCGCAGTGGGATGCTGCGACCATCGCAACCTGTGTTCACTTCAGTATCAATGGTTCAAGAGCCTTACTGCAGGGCCCTGCAGTTTACAGAAAGCTATTTTCTTTGGCTTCTGCATCAGCCATAGATTATTTTCCTCCCTTCCTCCCATTCCTTGATCAGAAGTGTCCATTTCACTCTCTGAGCCCCCAGCCCCATACGGATTAAAAAGGACAAACCTTGCAAGCCCAGCAATGCTGAGGATCCAGTGCAAATCCTGCAGATCAATGTTAGTTGAAATTTGCAGGAGCTCTGATCTGTTCAGAACTTGCTCATCTGGTCTGGCTCATATTTCTAAATAATGATCATGGGGGATGCAGTAGGTCTGCAGGCACGTATAAAGCAGCATCCCCACAGAGCAGGATGCACATTTGCCTTCACAAGTGCTAAAATGTTACCCTCTTACCGGAGTTCACTATTTTTTGCCTCACAGAGTTTTAATTTTTATTTTTTTTTACATAGGTAAATCTTATCTGTGCTCATTATAAAATTCTTGCTGCTAAATTATTTATGCCAAACAATCAAGTGTGATACCTTTGCAGATGTCAGCAGATAAACAGAAATGCAATGTTGCATGATGGAGTTTAATGCTGTGGAAATGTCGGGGTGCTTATTTTAAAATGCCACTGACCTTTGCTGTCCTTTTTTCAATGTTTGCTTATTGCCACAGTAAGGAAACACCGCAATACGATTAGGAATTTTTATATGTGGATCTTAAAAGTCAATATTTAAGGAAAGCATGTTTCCTCAATTGCACCATTTCTGATTATGTGCTATCGAAAGAGACAGCATGGACGTACCGTTTATACAGAACACAGGCAATACATGGGATACAGCAAACAGAGCAAGAGCAAAAACACTCAAGCAAAGCCAAACTACAAGATCGTCGTAAGAGAAGCATGGGAGCACAACGTCTGCATGTCGTGACAGTGGGAAACCGTGACATTAAGACACTACGACATTAAGATACTGCAGGTTTGTGGTTATTTTGGGGGTTCCTCTCCCAGGCTCTGCAGGACCTGTGTAACAAGGCAACAGTGTCTGTGAAATAACGAGCGGGGGAACGCAGTGCTCCAGTGCAATGTTAGGTGCGATGTTGCACACTAAAGCACCGGATCAATATTTCCAGCAGCAAGCCGTTCAATACTCCTGAATTATTGCTTCATTTTTCTTCTTATTATAGATGAGTTGTGTTATTATTTTCCCCAAATCGATATTTTACAACCTTTTTTATCCGTTTCTCCATAAATTTCGTGATTACTTTAAACTGGGAATTCCGGTACACTAAATAAGATGCAGTATCTGAGAAGTAGTGAATGTACCAACACGATTTTTTTACTCAAGGCACTGCTTAAAGGCGGATCCTAATCAATAGCTAAGTAGGAAAATTTTTGTGTAAGAAAGTTAGTAGTAGCGCCACTCTCACTAAATCAAAATTCACATTCCCAGAAAATATTAACTGCAAAAGAAGACTATTTTAGAAGGATGTGGAAAGAGAGGTCTGATGGGTACTTTGTGTGGGAAATTTAATTCCAAACAAATATGCTTTTTACTTCCCCTCAGCTAAAGGGCGACCATAATTCACTGAAATTGTTTCTTACAAAGCAGATAATCCTGTGCACCTTAGAGTGATTTAATTAGCTTCCGTAGCTGTCTCCTGCTAAGTGTTTAAAGCATCTGCAAATCAAATCATGTTAACTCATCTGCTGCACCACTTTCTTTGTTCTGTGCATAGGACCTTCCTAATAGCATTAATAGAAGCATGAGTTTCCCTGGAGAGGGGAGTAGCAAAGTGAGTTAATTACATAGTTATAGTAAAATTGTGTACATTATTCCACAGAACATGCAGGGTAAGTATTAAGGTGCTACACAGAAACTAATGACAATTTTGGGTGATCCCAAGGACCGTGAAGTTGTAATTCAAAAGGATAATGCAGATTTCCACTGAAGTCAGAGGAATTCTGCCAAATTCCTGCATGCCGTCTGCCTGGCCAGGGTGCTCGTGGACTGCAGTGCAGGATCCTGGCTATTCCCTACA